>NW_027456388.1:0-145000 GCF_040206685.1 Ascaphus truei
CCACACCTTGTACTGCACCTCCCTCCCCCACACTTTGTACCGCACCTCCCCCCCACACACCTAGTACCGCACCTCCCCCCCCACACACCTTGTACCGCACCTCCCGTGCCCACACCTTGTACCGCACCTCCCCCCCACACACCTTGTACCGCACCACCCCCCTCCACACACCTTGTACCGCACCTACCCCCACACACCTTGTACCGCACCTCCCCCCCACACCTTGCACCGCACCTCCCCCCCCGCACACACCTTGCACCGCACCTCCCCCCCGCACACACCTTGCACCGCACCTCCCCCCCACACACCTTGTACCGCACCCCCCCCCACACACACACCTTGTACCGCACCTCCCCCCCCCACACACACACCTTGTACCGCACCCCCCACACACACACCTTGTACCGCACCTCCCCCCCCACACACACCTTGTACCGCACCTCCCCCCCCCACACACACCTTGTACCGCACCTCCCCCCCACACACACCTTGTACCGCACCTCCCCCCACACACACCTTGTACCGCACCTCCCCCCCACACACACCTTGTACCGCACCTCCCCCCCCCACACACACCTTGTACCGCACCTCCCCCCCACACACACCTTGTACCGCACCTCCCCCCCCACACACCTTGTACCGCACCTCCCCCCACACACCTTGTACCGCACCTCCCCCCCACACACCTTGTACCGCACCTCCCCCCCCACACACCTTGTACCGCACCTCCCCCCCACACACCTTGTACCGCACCTCCCCCCCACACACCTTGTACCGCACCTCCCCCCCACACACCTTGTACCGCACCTCCCCCCCACACACCTTGTTCCGCACCTCCCCCCCACCTTGTACCGCACCTCCCCCCCCACACACCTTGTACCGCACCTCCCCCCCCACACACCTTGTACCGCACCTCCCCCACACACACACCTTGTACCGCACCTCCCCCACACACACCTTGTACCGCACCTCCCCCCACACGCCTTGAACCGCACCTCCCCCCCACACACACCTTGTACCGCTCCTCCCCCCCCACACACCTTGTACTGCACCTCCCCCCCCACACGCCTTGTACTGCACCTCCCCCCCCACACCTTGTACCGCACCTCCCCCCCACACACCTTGTACCGTACCTCCCCCCCCCCACACCTTGTACCGCACCTCCCCCACACACCTTGTACCGCACCTCCTCCCCCCACCTGGAACCGCACCTCCTCCCCCCACCTCGAACCGCACCTCCTCCCCCCACCTGGAACCGCACCTCCTCCCCCCACCTGGAACCGCACCTCCTCCCCCCACCTGGAACCGCACCTCCTCCCCCCCACCTGGAACCGCACCTCCTCCCCCCACCTGGAACCGCACCTCTTCCCCCCACCTGGAACCGCACCTCCTCCCCCCACCTGGAACCGCACCTTCTCCCCCCCCACCTGGAACCGCACCTTCCCCCCACCTTGTACTTCACATTTTACTTCCCCCTCCATGTACCTCCTCCGCTGCACATCACACATGTACCTTCCGTGCAGTGCCTACAAGCCGCCGAACTTCCGGTGCAGGGGCGGGCCTGCATGGGACGCCACAACATCCGAGAGGCGCGCCTGCTGCAGTGGGGGAGGAAACGTGGGGGCGGCAACCGGACACGGAGCGGCGCTGAGGCCCGGCAAGAGGTCAGGTCCAACTGTCAGTGACGGCTGGCCGGGTCCCTCGCAGCCTCTGGGCCTGAGACAACTGGCCCGGCTCTGTCCCCCTGTCGGCGGCACTGGGTGCGCCCCCCCCCCCCCCCCCCCAAGAGAAAAGGCGTCCGGGCTTTGCCCGGGCTATAGCTACGCCCCTGGCTTTGAGGTGAGCTCCTTGGGTGTATGCCAACCAAGGTGCTGTATTTACCAGTCATCTCGCAAGCCACCTTTGCACTTCTTCCTTTGTTAGACAAATTAGGTAATATTAAGGTGCTTATCAGGATTTGCCCCCTTTTTTTTTTTTTTTTTTTTTTTAAAGCTCAACAAATAAATATTCTTATTTTGAACTTTGTTTTTTTATGGGTGGCAAAAATTCTTGTGACTTTTTGTATAGTCATAAAAAAAAGTGAATGTAAACTCCACTTGGTGTATGAATAATACATTTGCTAGTCAGAATTTGACTAAGGTGATTTCATTACGGACAACTTTGTTTGGATACATGTTAAAAGTTCTATGAGGGATCCATTCAAAATGAAGATGGGGAACATTAAAAATGTCAAGCAACAACTTTCTGGGGCACAGTTTTAGTTCAAATGCAGTTAAAGCATTGTCCCAGCACAGACACAGTGAATTGCTAGGGCCCGTAATTGAGTGCGCGCGGCAGTTATAGTTGGCTGTGGATAGCCAGCATTGTCTGCTAGGGCCGCGCATGCGCCACGGCCTTGAGCGTGGAGCCGGGTGATAGCGGGGAAGACTCAAAAAGTAAGTATTCGCGACGCTACTTGCCGATGTAATTAATATGTGTTTGTGTGTGTACACACAATGTTAAAAAATATTTTATTCTTGTTACCAAAGTCTTTTTTGTATTTTATTTTAAATATATATAATAAAACACACACACCACACACACCCTCCCCCCCCCCCCCCCAAACCTGTTGCTCCGGGCAGCACGGACCACCATACACACAAAAAAGTGTACGTCACGTGCACGCGGGTTCGCACAGGCGCACGCACACCTACTATAGAACACGTCTTGGTCACCAGAAAGTGCTCAGGATGACAATGAATGTCAAAGGCAGGGCACTTTGATGCTTTAAGGAGAGGCAGATTATGAGCTTTTAAATATGTTTAACAATTATTACTAATCCTTGCCGTGTTGTGCATAGTTAAAATACGTAAGTATTATGAGGATCGTGTGTCACCCAAAACTTGTCTCACCCTTACATGTAATCTATCGAAAGGGTTGCACCCTGGGGATTAGATAATATAAATTAACAATACAAAGTGCTTTGCCTACAGTTATACTGTATGTAGTGAAGTAGGTTTTACTGTGTTGCTTCTAGCAGTGACTGAGTTGCGCTTCTTTTGGACAAGACCCATCTCTTTCCTGGTTGTTGAGGTGGCATGTTGATCTTGTAGTGAGTAGAATGTATTGCCCGTGGACATGATTAGGGTGTGTCTCCACTGGATGTGAATGAGGTGCATTGCTAGTGGGTGTGAATGAGTTGTCTTGTGTGAGGGGTATGAAGAGGACATAAGGGTGAGTCCCCCAGTCTTCACTGTGGCACACGAGGCCCGGCGGGAGGGGGGCGGCGCGTGCACAGTGCTACACCGCGATCGGCGGTCCTGAGTGAAGGTTTCGACGGGAGGGGGGCGTGTCGGTGGGTTTGCGGGGGACGTGGCCATGACATCCCGCGGCTGGTTAGCCCTCATTGGCTGAAACCGCCGGCGGGGGCGTGGCCCACACCTCCGTCGCAAATGCTAATCTCAAATTCCCCTGCCTGCCTGAAAAACCTGTCGCGCACCGCTGGGGAAAGGAGTGCGACAAGGTAGGAACTGGGAACGGCCCTGACTGGGGGGGGGGGGGAGGTGGCAGGGCTTGATTGCACAGTGCACGCCAAGGCGTGCGCTGTAGTAGTTTACTGGGACTCCCAGCCTCACTCCACTGGACGCAGATTTGTTACATTACTGCAGAGTTTCCATGGGTTGTGCCGCTCTTCGTCTGAGTGTACTGTAATGTTCTTGAACATGAGAAAGGGGCGTCTCTCCTCTGGCTGAGTCCATGGTGACTCAGCCCTTGCGGAGGCGCGCTGAGGCTGAGGGAAAGCACGTGCTTTTCCCTGGCCTTGGTTAGCGCGCCATCCGGGGGCGGGCCAGTGACATCACGGAGCTGGTTCGCCCCATTGGTTGAACCGCTCACGCGACCGGCCCTGCACTCCCGTGAGCGCTTGAAACTAAAAAAAATTCTTAAGACCTACGCTTCCGCACGCCCCTGCTAAAGCCGCTCTCATTGCAGCTGCAGGGGCTCACTGGTACGCGTAAGCGCGCCTAAGCGCTGACCATGCCCGAGACCTTACACATGCTAGGTGCATCATTACCGGGTGTGAAAGTGTTGCCACTTGTAGTACAGTATGACTTGGTCGTTTTAATTCTGCGTACAAGTGAATCACTTCCCAGTGAGAGGGCAGTCTAGTCCATTCCAATGCCAAAACTTTATTTTCAATTAATGTGTGTGTATATGTACCGTACTGTATGTTTCCATTATACTGTGTATGTAAAGCTTTGTTATACTCATATCTATAATTATTTTTTTAGAATATGTCTGTATCTTTTATATTTAATGTTGATCTTTGAGGTTGTACATCTGAGGTCTCTGTTACAGCTGCCATCTGTCTCTATTATATGGTATTTTGCAATCTCTGTTACCCAGTGTCTCAGTTATATTTCAAATGTAAGCACTCCCCATGATCTGGATCTGTCGCTTTCTATCATTATCTGTCAATTTCCTCCATCATCTTTTTCAACCAGCTTGCTATTTGTTGCTACTTCACTTGAAATCCTTCTGTCCTAATGGAGGAAAATGGAGGAAAAATTGCCAGCCATGGATCACAAAATGTAAACTACCCGTAAGCTACAAGCACTCAGATTCTAAAAGGGGGACAGTCCTAAGAGCACATGGGTTGAGGGACTATTTGGGAAGGCAGCGTCAAACATTCAAGGGTTGTCTTCAACACTGGGGGTGGCCGTTGTCTCAGAGTAGAATGGAAGAGGTCCGATACAATGGGTTTGACATCGCCAACACCAGAGGTGAGCAAACTGTTTATGCCGATTCCCCCTTTTTATCCATGAAATTTCTCGGGCCCCTGCCTGATGTAATCAAAATCACATGAAAAAAAACGGTATACAATGTAAATACAAATATGTCTAAATACTTATTTCAACAGCTCGCGCTTGCAAAATTAGGCTGCGTCAAACGCTGCCGCCGAGAGCGGTGACAACTCTCCAAGCATGAGCGCAGGGTGTCCGACATAGTTTTGCAAGCGTGGATCGGGGCTATTTGTGTGTGTTTGTCTGCGTATTGACTGCTGCTGAGTGCGCTTCAAAGTCAATTATGTTTGTCTCCCCAAGCGCCAAGCTTGGGAGAGCGTACGTGCACAAAGGCAATCCTATTGGGGGGGCATTCATCCACCTCTTTGCTACCTCCCTTCCCTCTCCCCCCCCCCTTTATTTTCCCTTCCTGCTCCATTTGCCTTTTTATTCTCTCTGCTCTTTGGCTTGCTGTCCCCAGTGTCATTTTAAACTCCTACCTACAGTATTATTATTATTTTTTTTCCGTTTTCAAGTTTTTTTTTAAATTAGTTCTGTACATTCACAGTATGAGTGATATAGTGGCAGCCTACCCTTTCACTTGCAGAGGATCGCAGCGAAGCAGGTTGCCAGCGGAGGAGAGCAGGACCACAGCGCTATTGCAGGGCAGACACCGGAAGGAGGGGCGTTTTACATCGCAGCTCTGGGGCGTTCTCCTCCCCGTACCTCCAAAGCCCCCGCACGTGCGCGCACACACACCATCAAGTGGCCGCAACCTGCACTAACCTGTTCGGCCGCACGCGCATACCTTCTTCGCCTGCCCCGCAACTTTTTTGCCCCTCTCGCGCACAGCGTCTGCTGGCCCGCGCACACCAGGTTTACCCACACGCCGCCCGTGCCCCCCCTAAATAAATCTTGCGCTCCCCCAGTTTGCGCACCGCTGCATTCAATCATAACACCACACACACACAATCACAACACAAACCCAAAACCAACACTGGCAACACACTCATATCACAACACACACAATCACAGACAACACACACTCATAAGGCTAAGGCCCCGCTCCCAGAGTCAGCGCTCCCGCACTGCAGACAGGCGGTGCGCTGAGATACACAGACCGCGTAATGCGGTCTGTAGGGAGCGGGAGCTGGAGCGGGAGGTGGGCGGGAGTGGGAGGATTGACAGGGAGGGGGGGGCGTGGCTTGAGCGGAGGGACCGGCTACTCTCCCCCCCCCTCCCTCCACGGGCTGCAGGAGGGACCCGCTACTCTCCCCCCCCCCCCTCCCTCCCTCCACGGACTCGGGCTGGAGCTGGAGCTGCTGAAGGTAAAGTTTAAACACACACGCAGGCAGGCACTCATACATACACACATACACACACACAGGCAGGCACTCACGCACTCAGGCACACACACAGACAGGCACTCACCTGCTTTCACTCCACACTCCTCCCCGCTCCCCGAAGCCTCTCCTCCTCCCGAAGCCTCCCCTCCCCATTGGCTCACAGCCACACCACGTGACGCGTCAACGCTAGGAAACACCATTCTCTTGTGTCTCCTAGCGGCTGACGCGCCACAGCGTGTAGTCAGCTGTGCCGCCAGGGGGGACCGGGACCGGCTCGCGAGGATTCCCCTGCTGGTGGGGAACTCGCGACATAGCCGCCCGCGCCAACGAGCGCAGCGGGACCGAGGCCTAAGTCATAAGTCATACACTTGGGGGGGGGGGGGGTGGTACTAAGCATGCTCCGGTGGGGAAACAGACAGGAGGAGGGGATGTCTGTGTGCAGAGAGAATCCCCGCCCCCGCAGCAAGCCACAGCACAGAGAAGCCACGCAGCAAGCCACAGCACAAGAAGCCCCGCAGCAAGCCACAGCACAAGAAGCCCCGCAGCAAGCCACAGCACAGAGAAGTCACGCAGCAAGCCACAGCACAGAGAAGCCCCGCAGCAAGCCACAGCACAGAGAAGTCACGCAGCAAGCCACAGCACAGAGAAGTCACGCAGCAAGCCACAGCACAGAGAAGCCCCGCAGCAAGCCACAGCACAGAGAAGCCCCGCAGCAAGCCACAGCACAGAGAAGCCCCGCAGCAAGCCACAGCACAGAGAAGCCACGCAGCAAGCCACAGCACAGAGAATCCCCGCAGCAAGCCACAGCACAGAGAAGCCACGCAGCAAGCCACAGCACAGAGAAGCCACGCAGCAAGACACAGCACAGAGAATCCCCGCCCCGCAGCAAGCCACAGCACAGAGAAGCCCCGCAGCAAGCCACAGCACAGAGAAGCCCCGCAGCAAGCCACAGCACAGAGAAGCCACGCAGCAAGCCACAGCACAGAGAATCCCCGCAGCAAGACACAGCACAGAGAATCCCCGCCCCGCAGCAAGCCACAGCACAGAGAAGCCACGCAGCAAGCCACAGCACAGAGAAGCCACGCAGCAAGACACAGCACAGAGAATCCCCGCCCCGCAGCAAGCCACAGCACAGAGAATCCCCGCCCCGCAGCAAGCCACAGCACAGAGAAGCCCCGCCCCGCAGCAAGCCACAGCACAGAGAAGCCCCGCCCCGCAGCAAGCCACAGCACAGAGAAGCCACGCAGCAAGCCACAGCACAGAGAAGCCACGCAGCAAGCCCCGCCCCGCAGCAAGCCACAGCACAGAGAAGCCCCGCCCCGCAGCAAGCCACAGCACAGAGAAGCCACAGCACAGAGAAGCCACAGCACAGAGAAGCCCCGCAGCAAGCCACAGCACAGAGAAGCCCCGCAGCAAGCCACAGCACAGAGAAGCCCCGCCCCGCAGCAAGCCACAGCACAGAGAATCCCCGCCCCGCAGCAAGCCACAACACAGAGAAGCGACGCAGCAAGCCACAGCACAGAGAATCCCCGCCCCGCAGCAAGCCACAGCACAGAGAAGCCACGCAGCAAGCCACAGCACAGAGAAGCGACGCAGCAAGCCACAGCACAGAGAAGCCACGCAGCAAGCCACAGCACAGAGAAGCCACAGCACAGAGAAGCCCCGCAGCAAGCCACAGCACAGAGAAGCCCCGCAGCAAGCCACAGCACAGAGAAGCCCCGCAGCAAGCCACAGCACAGAGAAGCCACGCAGCAAGCCACAGCACAGAGAAGCCACGCAGCAAGCCACAGCACAAGAAGCCCCGTAGCAAGCCACAGCACAAGAAGCCCCGCAGCAAGCCACAGCACAGAGAAGCCCCGCAGCAAGCCACAGCACAGAGAAGCCACGCAGCAAGCCACAGCACAGAGAAGCCCCGCAGCAAGCCACAGCACAGAGAAGCCCCGCAGCAAGCCACAGCACAGAGAAGCCCCGCAGCAAGCCACAGCACAGAGAAGCCCCGCAGCAAGCCACAGCACAGAGAAGCCACGCAGCAAGCCACAGCACAGAGAAGCCCCGCAGCAAGCCACAGCACAGAGAAGCCACGCAGCAAGCCACAGCACAGAGAAGCCCCGCCCCGCAGCAAGCCACAGCACAGAGAATCCCCGCAGCAAGCCACAGCACAGAGAAGCCCCGCAGCAAGCCACAGCACAGAGAAGCCACGCAGCAAGCCACAGCACAGAGAAGCCCCGCAGCAAGCCACAGCACAGAGAAGCCCCGCCCCGCAGCAAGCCACAGCACAGAGAAGCCACGCAGCAAGCCACAGCACAGAGAAGCCCCGCAGCAAGCCACAGCACAGAGAAGCCCCGCCCCGCAGCAAGCCACAGCACAGAGAATCCCCGCCCCGCAGCAAGCCACAGCACAGAGAAGCCACGCAGCAAGCCACAGCACAGAGAAGCCACGCAGCAAGCCACAGCACAGAGAAGCCCCGCAGCAAGCCACAGCACAGAGAATCCCCGCAGCAAGCCACAGCACAGAGAAGCCCCGCAGCAAGCCACAGCACAGAGAAGCCACGCAGCAAGCCACAGCACAGAGAAGCCACGCAGCAAGCTACAGCACAGAGAAGCCACGCAGCAAGCCACAGCACAGAGAAGCCCCGCAGCAAGCCACAGCACAGAGAAGCCACGCAGCAAGCCACAGCACAGAGAAGCCACGCAGCAAGCCACAGCACAGAGAAGCCACGCAGCAAGCCACAGCACAGAGAAGCCCCGCAGCAAGCCACAGCACAGAGAAGCCACGCAGCAAGCCACAGCACAGAGAAGCCCCGCCCCGCAGCAAGCCACAGCACAGAGAATCCCCGCAGCAAGCCACAGCACAGAGAAGCCCCGCAGCAAGCCACAGCACAGAGAAGCCACGCAGCAAGCCACAGCACAGAGAAGCCACGCAGCAAGCCACAGCACAGAGAAGCCCCGCCCCGCAGCAAGCCACAGCACAGAGAAGCCACGCAGCAAGCCACAGCACAGAGAAGCCCCGCAGCAAGCCACAGCACAGAGAAGCCCCGCCCCGCAGCAAGCCACAGCACAGAGAAGCCACGCAGCAAGCCACAGCACAGAGAAGCCCCGCAGCAAGCCACAGCACAGAGAAGCCCCGCCCCGCAGCAAGCCACAGCACAGAGAAGCCACGCAGCAAGCCACAGCACAGAGAAGCCCCGCAGCAAGCCACAGCACAGAGAAGCCCCGCAGCAAGCCACAGCACAGAGAAGCCCCGCCACGCAGCAAGCCACAGCACAGAGAAGCCACGCAGCAAGCCACAGCACAGAGAAGCCACGCAGCAAGCCACAGCACAGAGAATCCACGCAGCAAGCCACAGCACAGAGAAGCCACGCAGCAAGCACACACTCATAAGGCTAAGGCCCCGCTCCCAGAGTCAGCGCTCCCGCACTGCAGACAGGCGGTGCGCTGAGATACACAGACCGCGTAATGCGGTCTGTAGGGAGCGGGAGGGAGTGGGAGGATTGACAGGGAGGGGGGCGTGGCTTGAGCGGAGGGACCGGCTACTCTCCCCCCCCCCTCCCTCCACGGGCTGCAGGAGGGACCCGCTACTCTCCCCACCCCCTCCCTCCACGGGCTGCAGGAGGGACCCGCTACTCTCCCCCCCCCCCTCCCTCCCTCCACGGACTCGGGCTGGAGCTGCTGAAGGTAAAGTTTAAACACACACGCAGGCAGGCACTCATACATACACACATACACACACACAGGCAGGCACTCACGCACTCAGGCACACACACAGACAGGCACTCACCTGCTTTCACTCCACACTCCTCCCCGCTCCCCGAAGCCTCTCCTCCTCCCGAAGCCTCCCCTCCCCATTGGCTCACAGCCACACCACGTGACGCGTCAACGCTAGGAAACACCATTCTCTTGTGTCTCCTAGCGGCTGACGCGCCACAGCGTGTAGTCAGCTGTGCCGCCAGGGGGGACCGGGACCGGCTCGCGAGGATTCCCCTGCTGGTGGGGAACTCGCGACATAGCCGCCCGCGCCAACGAGCGCAGCGGGACCGAGGCCTAAGTCATAAGTCATACACTTGGGGGGGGGGGGGGGGGTACTAAGCATGCTCCGGTGGGGAAACAGACAGGAGGAGGGGATGTCTGTGTGCAGAGAGAATCCCCGCCCCCGCAGCAAGCCACAGCACAGAGAAGCCACGCAGCAAGCCACAGCACAAGAAGCCCCGCAGCAAGCCACAGCACAAGAAGCCCCGCAGCAAGCCACAGCACAGAGAAGTCACGCAGCAAGCCACAGCACAGAGAAGCCCCGCAGCAAGCCACAGCACAGAGAAGCCACGCAGCAAGCCACAGCACAGAGAAGCCCCGCAGCAAGCCACAGCACAGAGAAGCCACGCAGCAAGCCACAGCACAAGAAGCCCCGCAGCAAGCCACAGCACAGAGAAGCCCCGCCCCGCAGCAAGCCACAGCACAGAGAATCCCCGCAGCAAGCCACAGCACAGAGAAGTCACGCAGCAAGCCACAGCACAGAGAAGCCACGCAGCAAGCCACAGCACAGAGAAGTCACGCAGCAAGCCACAGCACAAGAAGCCCCGCAGCAAGCCACAGCACAGAGAAGTCACGCAGCAAGCCACAGCACAGAGAAGCCCCGCAGCAAGCCACAGCACAGAGAAGCCCCGCAGCAAGCCACAGCACAGAGAAGCCCCGCAGCAAGCCACAGCACAGAGAAGCCACGCAGCAAGCTACAGCACAGAGAATCCCCGCAGCAAGCCACAGCACAGAGAATCCCCGCAGCAAGCCACAGCACAGAGAAGCCACGCAGCAAGCCACAGCACAGAGAAGCCACGCAGCAAGCCACAGCACAGAGAAGCCACGCAGCAAGCTACAGCACAGAGAATCCCCGCAGCAAGCCACAGCACAGAGAATCCCCGCAGCAAGCCACAGCACAGAGAAGCCACGCAGCAAGCCACAGCACAGAGAAGCCCCGCAGCAAGCCACAGCACAGAGAAGCCCCGCAGCAAGCCACAGCACAGAGAAGCCCCGCAGCAAGCCACAGCACAGAGAAGCCCCGCAGCAAGCCACAGCACAGAGAAGCCACGCAGCAAGCCACAGCACAGAGAAGTCACGCAGCAAGCCACAGCACAAGAAGCCCCGCAGCAAGCCACAGCACAGAGAAGTCACGCAGCAAGCCACAGCACAGAGAAGCCCCGCCCCGCAGCAAGCCACAGCACAGAGAAGCCACGCAGCAAGCCACAGCACAGAGAAGCCCCGCAGCAAGCCACAGCACAGAGAAGCCCCGCAGCAAGCCACAGCACAGAGAAGCCCCGCAGCAAGCCACAGCACAGAGAAGCCACGCAGCAAGCTACAGCACAGAGAATCCCCGCAGCAAGCCACAGCACAGAGAATCCCCGCAGCAAGCCACAGCACAGAGAAGCCACGCAGCAAGCCACAGCACAGAGAAGCCACGCAGCAAGCCACAGCACAGAGAAGCCCCGCAGCAAGCCACAGCACAGAGAAGCCACGCAGCAAGCCACAGCACAGAGAAGCCCCGCAGCAAGACACAGCACAGAGAATCCCCGCCCCGCAGCAAGCCACAGCACAGAGAATCCCCGCCCCGCAGCAAGCCACAGCACAGAGAAGCCACGCAGCAAGCCACAGCACAGAGAAGCCCCGCAGCAAGCCACAGCACAGAGAAGCCCCGCAGCAAGCCACAGCACAGAGAAGCCACGCAGCAAGCCACAGCACAGAGAAGCCACGCAGCAAGCCACAGCACAGAGAAGCCCCGCAGCAAGCCACAGCACAGAGAATCCACGCAGCAAGCCACAGCACAGAGAAGCCCCGCAGCAAGCCACAGCACAGAGAAGCCCCGCAGCAAGCCACAGCACAGAGAAGCCCCGCAGCAAGCCACAGCACAGAGAAGCCCCGCAGCAAGCCACAGCACAGAGAAGCCACGCAGCAAGCCACAGCACAGAGAAGCCCCGCAGCAAGCCACAGCACAGAGAAGCCACGCAGCAAGCCACAGCACAGAGAAGCCCCGCAGCAAGCCACAGCACAGAGAATCCCCGCCCCGCAGCAAGCCACAGCACAGAGAATCCCCGCCCGCAGCAAGCCACAGCACAGAGAATCCCCGCCCCGCAGCAAGCCACAGCACAGAGAATCCCCGCCCCGCAGCAAGCCACAGCACAGAGAATCCCCGCCCCGCAGCAAGCCACAGCACAGAGAATCCCCGCCCGCAGCAAGCCACAGCACAGAGAATCCCCGCCCCGCAGCAAGCCACAGCACAGAGAATCCCCGCCCCGCAGCAAGCCACAGCACAGAGAATCCCCGCCCCGCAGCAAGCCACAGCACAAGAAGCCCCGCCCCGCAGCAAGCCACAGCACAGAGAATCCCCGCCCCGCAGCAAGCCACAGCACAGAGAAGCCCCGCCCCGCAGCAAGCCACAGCACAGAGAATCCCCGCCCCGCAGCAAGCCACAGCACAGAGAAGCCACGCAGCAAGCCACAGCACAGAGAAGCCCCGCAGCAAGCCACAGCACAGAGAAGCCACGCAGCAAGCCACAGCACAGAGAAGCCCCGCCCCGCAGCAAGCCACAGCACAGAGAAGCCCCGCAGCAAGCCACAGCACAGAGAAGCCACAGCACAGAGAAGCCCCGCAGCAAGCCACAGCACAGAGAATCCCCGCCCCGCAGCAAGCCACAGCACAGAGAAGCCACGCAGCAAGCCACAGCACAGAGAAGCCCCGCAGCAAGCCACAGCACAGAGAAGCCCCGCAGCAAGCCACAGCACAGAGAAGCCCCGCAGCAAGCCACAGCACAGAGAAGTCACGCAGCAAGCCACAGCACAGAGAAGCCCCGCAGCAAGCCACAGCACAGAGAAGCCACGCAGCAAGCCACAGCACAGAGTATCCCCGCCCCGCAGCAAGCCACAGCACAGAGAAGCCCCGCCCCGCAGCAAGCCACAGCACAGAGAAGCCCCGCCCCGCAGCAAGCCACAGCACAGAGTATCCCCGCCCCGCAGCAAGCCACAGCACAGAGAAGCCCCGCAGCAAGCCACAGCACAGAGAATCCCCGCCCCGCAGCAAGCCACAGCACAGAGAAGCCACAGCACAGAGAATCCCCGCCCCGCAGCAAGCCACAGCACAGAGAATCCCCGCCCCGCAGCAAGCCACAGCACAGAGAATCCCCCCCCGCAGCAAGCCACAGCACAGAGAATCCCCGCCCCGCAGCAAGCCACAGCACAGAGAAGCCCCGCAGCAAGCCACAGCACAGAGAAGCCACAGCACAGAGAATCCCCGCCCCGCAGCAAGCCACAGCACAGAGAAGCCCCGCAGCAAGCCACAGCACAGAGAAGCCCCGCAGCAAGCCACAGCACAAGAAGCCCCGCAGCAAGCCACAGCACAGAGAAGCCCCGCAGCAAGCCACAGCACAGAGAAGCCCCGCAGCAAGCCACAGCACAGAGAAGCCCCGCAGCAAGCCACAGCACAAGAAGCCCCGCAGCAAGCCACAGCACAGAGAAGCCCCGCAGCAAGCCACAGCACAGAGAAGCCCCGCAGCAAGCCACAGCACAAGAAGCCCCGCAGCAAGCCACAGCACAAGAAGCCCCGCAGCAAGCCACAGCACAAGAAGCCCCGCAGCAAGCCACAGCACAAGAAGCCCCGCAGCAAGCCACAGCACAAGAAGCCCCGCAGCAAGCCACAGCACAGAGAAGCCCCGCAGCAAGCCACAGCACAGAGAAGCCCCGCAGCAAGCCACAGCACAAGAAGCCCCGCAGCAAGCCACAGCACAAGAAGCCCCGCAGCAAGCCACAGCACAGAGAAGCCCCGCAGCAAGCCACAGCACAGAGAAGCCCCGCAGCAAGCCACAGCACAAGAAGCCCCGCAGCAAGCCACAGCACAGAGAAGCCCCGCAGCAAGCCACAGCACAGAGAAGCCCCGCAGCAAGCCACAGCACAGAGAATCCCCGCAGCAAGCCACAGCACAGAGAATCCCCGCCCCGCAGCAAGACACAGCACAGAGAATCCTCGCCCCGCAGCAAGCCACAGCACAGAGAAGCCCCGCAGCAAGCCACAGCACAGAGAATCCCCACCACGCAGCAAGCCACAGCACAGAGAAGCCCCGCCCAGCAGCAAGCCACAGCACAGAGAAGCCACGCAGCAAGCCACAGCACAGAGAATCCTCGCCCCGCAGCAAGCCACAGCACAGAGAAGCCACGCAGCAAGCCACAGCACAGAGAAGCCCCGCAGCAAGCCACAGCACAGAGAATCCTCGCCCCGCAGCAAGCCACAGCACAGAGAAGCCACAGCACAGAGAATCCCCGCCCCGCAGCAAGCCACAGCACAGAGAAGCCACAGCACAGAGAAGCCACGCAGCAAGCCACAGCACAGAGAAGCCACAGCACAGAGAAGCCACGCAGCAAGCCCCGCAGCAAGCCACAGCACAGAGAAGCCCCGCAGCAAGCCACAGCACTGAGAAGCCCTGCCCCGCAGCAAGCCACAGCACAGAGAAGCCCTGCCCCGCAGCAAGCCACAGCACAGAGAAGCCACGCAGCAAGCCACAGCACAGAGAAGCCACGCAGCAAGCCACAGCACAGAGAAGCCACGCAGCAAGCCACAGCACAGAGAAGCCCTGCCCCGCAGCAAGCCACAGCACAGAGAAGCCACGCAGCAAACCACAGCACAGAGAAGCCACGCAGCAAGCCACAGCACAGAGAAGCCACAGCACAGAGAAGCCCTGCCCTGCAGCAAGCCACAGCACAGAGAAGCCCTGCCCTGCAGCAAGCCACAGAGAAGCAACAGCACGTAGCTTGAGCTTCTTGGCCACCCGTGCACAGCTCTGCCCGCCCCCAGGTTTCCCCGCACACAGCCTGCGCCCCTAAATAAACTTGTGTCCCCCCTCCAATTTGCGCATCGCTGGCGTACACCACTATCTCCGCTCTTGTGCTTCCCCACATCAGCTACAACAGGTCTCCCTGGGTGAAACCGACTAAGCACCAATATGGGTTATTGCACTGCAATGCTGTGTTGAGTACCATTGATGTCCATGGCAGGTAACGCGATAGCACGATGCAATAAACCATATAAAAGCTTAGTGAATAGCGGCATCTGATTATAAAACAAACCACCTTGCAGCTCTTTCATAATGATTAATACACAGGTTCAGCCTTGCTCTGACAGTTTGTCTTGATTTTATATATCCCAATCAGTTCAATTTTCATATAGTCCACTCTTTGGTTGTTTTTAACCATTGAATATCATTTGTTGCAACTACAGTACCTTTTTTAATTGAATGCAATCTATGCCTGTTGGCACTATCGCAGTTTCCATCTGAGCAAAGCTGAATCAAAAATGTGATTCCGCTTGGATTAGACTAAGGCCGCGCTTATAGTGTTGGCAAAGGCGACGCGACCTATGACGTCACCCGTCGCCACCCGCAAAAGTTATAATTAGTTTTTCCGTGGCGGTCGCCAGTGACGTCACGACGGAGTCAATGTATTTGATTTGGAGCGGCGTCGCCATCGCAAGGCGCTATAAGCGCAGCCTAAGTCAAGAAGAGTGGACTGTCATGGTGAGGATTGATCTGGCCCATGAGTGTTTGGAGGGCTCTAATGTTAAATACTGGAACTGGTTTTACATCAACCTTTAGATGAAAGTAAATCCGAATTTTCTACAAATTATCAAGACTTTCACAGTATATTGCCACGTCTATTAATTTGCTATTGAAATCCTTGTTTTGCATTAATTTAACCATACTCGTGTAGCGCACTTGCCCCCACCCTATGGGCGATACAGCGGCTACTGTGTGTGTGATGCGTTACCCGAGGTTCACAGGAGGCCTGAACTTCTGCGGCTGGGAGCCTGGGGTGTACCTGATCAGTCTGGTGACAGCGCCTCCACCTGGGCAGGATCCTGTGTTGGATAACCCCGTCACAGGACACTATAAGAAATAAACTTGTGGTATAAGAGAACAGTTTACTGCAGGCATACAATAACAATGGTACCAATCCCACCAACTAGGCCATCCACAGCGTACCCTCCAACTCTCTGACCACACCTAATAACACAGTCCCCAAAGTACTGAGGGGGCCATGGGCACCCAACCACCCTGGTGCCTACAAGTAACAACCCACCCAATGTGACACAGCGCTGCCTCACTAATGTGTGTACAGTTGGTGCACTTGTCGAGATGAGGTATACCTGCCAGGTGCTCCAACACCCGGTAACACCAACTGAAGAAAGGGGATCCGCTGATCCAGTGACATTGTCCGCCTACACGTGGGGTGGTATCAGGTTGGAGTGTCCCACACTAAAGAGTCTCTATGTCTTTCAGTGGTGGTCTGGTCCCAGACCACAGACAGCAACTACTGCGGCGTTATGTTGTGCCCCTGACACTAGTGAGGCAAAGTGGGGCAGTGTCCCTGTAGCAGCCACAAACTACACAGGGACGTCGGGGCCTAGATGGTACGTAAGGGGGTCTCTGCCTTAGTGCAGGGGTCACTGACGCCCAGCACATGCACACCCTATCGGCGTGGTCCTCACCGCAAGAAAAGTTTCAATCACCGGAAGCAGGGGATTGCCGCAGCCCTATTGGCTAGTTCCCGGCACCTGACTAACTGCCCCTGTGCATTGTGGGGATTGTAGTCCCCGCGGAACCCGGTGTTTGTTAATGGCTGCCACTCTCAGGTGCGCATGCGCTAGCGTTGCAATGGCCGTCTCAACTACTTGCAACCCTCTGCGCGTGGGCTGTGTCGCGCAGGCGCGGCTATACACAAGATGCGGCGCCCTCTCCCTCCGGCCGCCGCGGGACTCCGGCGGCCTGATCGCCCCGTAGCGCCTGCTTACCTCACGGGGGTGCGCACACCCCACCGCCGGCACCCGCAGCGGTGCTGCAACCTCCCCACATAGAGGTAAGGGGGCCCGGTGGAACCTGTAAGGAGACCTGGCCACACTTGCATGTAACCACACAGTCTAAAAAGAAAATTATGTTACCCACAATTTCCCACAGTACCTGCTAATTTGCCTCTACTTAGCAATTCTTAGCTTGTGATATATTATCATTTGTTTGCTATTTAATTCTACAGATTAGTTCACTGGAATTGAGTAAAATTCCCCCCCCCAAAAACTGAGTTTGTTTAGCACAGCTGTTAGTGAAATTCATGTAACTGCAGAATTGAATGTTACAGATGCATTTAACAAAGATGTGCTGTATTGTGATAACTAAAAAAAAAAAATCATTGCTGACCCCTCTGACACTGTAGGTATAAATATCCTAGGTTAGCTCTGCTTTTCTCTGCACTGCATTAGCTGACATTTAAATGAAATGACGAAATTCCACAGAGGTTGTGAGGTTCAAGTACCTTGGTTTCTAAGCCAAAGTGGGACATGAATTGTACAAATGACTCATATCACATATGAGTACCTAATGACGACAATGACACCTGTGGCAAAAAGATTAGCAAGGTTCTGTGTGTGAGGTTTAGAAGTGAGAACTACCAACTGCTGCAGAATTGGAAAGATTGAATGCAGACACATGGTGCATTTACACAAATAGAGGTGGTTCCAATTTAACTACTTATTTCCAGGCATATTGGCACCGTGCTTTGTAAAAAAGACAACTACATTTATTAACCCTTTTATTGCCAGAGGCTACGCATGGGTGCGTTTTGTTTGCCAAAAAAACAAGTTTGCTTGCAGATGAAAGTTTGCATATTCGTAGACCAAATTTTGTTTTTGTCGAATTGTCCCCGATATTCAGGAGGGGAAAAAGGGACCCCACCCCACCTGTCAATGAAAGGGTTAAATTTCAGACTATAGCTTGGTGAACTGAATTTTGTAAAGATGTATGCAATAGTTATTGCTGTAAAAAAAAAAAAAAAGAAAGTTGAGGTGGCTGAGGCTTTCTAAAATAAGTCACTTTGAAAAAGAAAGAATTGTAAAAAAAAAGTGGTTCTCTGGGTGTAAGAATACAAAAGTGGTGGTACTTTGTAAGCCACTGGTTATAAATCTTCACAGGATACATTGGGGTATATACTCGGAAGACCGTTCATTTTTAAATGTTACAATATCTTTGTTTAACGTATCGATATCCATAACACGTATCCCCAAAGGTGCTCAGCGCTAACACGTCCTGACATTTTCCTTGCAAATAGCGGGTTGATAAATTTTAATGGACGTTTTGCTTACTCCTATGCAAATCACATGGTAATGAGCAATTTGCCAAAGGCGTGTAATATAGTGCATGTGCTACCGTGAGCGTGCGTCAATTAGAATGGCTGTGTCCAGGCCCAACGTTCTATACTTAAGCCGCGCACAGCAGTGAGCGTTGAGCCGGCAGGAGAAAAGACCTGAAAAGTATCTTTTTGCGCTGTTGCCATTGCGCGTCATGCTCTATGAGCCAATCCCAGTGAGGCTGCAATACAGATTGAGAACAACTAGCTGAATTGCGCCTATGTTTTCATTAAAATTACAACTATTTGAATCATTTAAAGTTTTAAAAACACAATACACTTTAAATGTTTTTTTTATTTTTTTATATATATATATATATATATATATATATACACACACAACCATGCCACCGCTTACAACTATATAAACTAAACGTGCGAGCCACGTGCATGTGCAACGCCGGGCGCCCACACGCACACCAGCGCCTACTACAGGCCTGCACAACTTAAGTCATCGAGGGCCGCAAACAGGCCAGGTTTTCTGGATATCCCTACTTAAGCACAGCTGGCTCAGTTAGTGGCTCAGTATGACTGAGCCACTAATTGAGCCAGCTGTGCGGAAGTAAGGATATCCTAAAAACCTGGCCTGTTTCCGGCCCTCGAGGTCTGGAGTTGTGCAGGCCTGGCCTACTATATAACAAGCCTAACACCAGAGAATTTAGTGATGTACCGAGTACCCGGAATTACCCGCCGTTACCTGGCGGATTTTCAGCTACCTGGAAATTACCCGGATCCGGCAACTGAGAAGTGGGCCTGGCGCAGGGTAATACCCGGTGCCGGGTAATGTCAGGGTAGCTGAAAAATACATTATTACTTACCTGCTGTCAGCGACGGAAGGCGAGGAAGACCCGTGAGGAAGCCCGCAGTGACATCTAGGCAGGTCAGCAGAGGTCCTGTGGCGGTGGCAGCATCAGCAGTCTGTGTTCAGCCCGTGCGTGAGCTGGGGAACCATGTGACTTGCTCCTACTCCGGTCACATGGTTCCCCAGCTCACACTGCTGTGGAGTTCTGCAGCTCCCGCGCGGGCTGAACACACACACTGCTGATGCTGCCACAGGACCTCTGCTGACCTGCCAAGATGTTGCAGCCGTCTTCCTCCACCCCCAGGTAAGAGCCGGCCGGGTAGATCATTTGATTTTGGCGGGTACCCGTTACCCATTTTTTTTTAAAAGTAGGACCTGGTCCAACACTACCAGAGATCCCAAGACCTGCATTCATGTTAGTGCATGGGAATAAGGCTACGATATTTAACACCTTTCAAAAGCTGCCCTTACCCTCATCCAGACCATGAATAGCATTGTGTTCATGCCACAAATAGCCTACAAGGGAAAAGGGAAGGGCTTAAGTGTTACCCGCATTAATGTACTGAGCATAAGATTTATCCCTTTCACGTGTTATACTGACATATATATTGTGGAACATACAGTGTTAATGGCTGAAACACATTAACAGATGCATACAGTATGTAATTGTATTTTTTGTGTAAACTGTAATATACTTTTTTAGAATTAAATGGAATGTAGAATGTTTGTGTATGTAGTATAGTGTATGAAGTATGAGAGTACAATAATGTTTATACATATGAGATCAACCATTTCACAGAGGCAGATTTTGGCAAAATATATTTTAATCACAAAAACTTATTTCACTGTTTGTGGAATATATATTTTTTTTAACAATACTGTATATACAAATTTGTAAACAAAATCAATATATATATATATTTATAATTTATTTATTTATAAAATATTTTACCAGGAAGTAATACATTGAGAGTTACCTCTCGTTTTCAAGTATGTCCTGGGCACAGAGTTAAGACAAATAATACATGTTTACAAATACAGTTACATAAATGAGCAGGGTATACATTATATACAAGACATTACATGCACAGTTAAAGATAATATATATTATGGGCGTATGAAACAGTTACAGACCAGATTAAAATGTGTGACAGCCTTAGATTTAAAGAACTTAAACTGGTGGTGGATGTAAGAGTCTCTGGTAGGGTGTTCCAGTTTTGGGGTGCACGGTAAGAGGAGGAGCGGCCGGATACTTTGTTGAGCCTTGGGACCATGAACAGTCTTTTGGAGTCTGATCTCAGGTGGTAGGAGCTGCATGTGGTAGGGGTGAGGAGCTTGTTCAGGTAGCTGGGTAGCTTGCCCATAAGGAATTTGAAGGCAAGACAGAAAAGGTGAACTTTGCGCCTAGACTCGAGTGATGACCAATCTAGTTCTTTGAGCATTTCACAGTGATGTGTGTTGTAGTTGCATTGGAGAACGAAACGACAAATTGAATTGTAGTGCTTTGAGCATTTCGCAGTAATGTGTGTTATAGTTGCATTGGAGAACAAAATGACAAATTGAATTGTAGAGGGTGTCACGTTTGCTAAGGTGGGTTTGGGGTGCTGAGCCATATACTATGTCTCCATAGTCAATAATTGGCATTAGCATCTGCTGTGCGATACGCTTTCTGACCAGGAGACTTAGGAAGGATTTGTTCCTGTAAAGTACCCCTAGTTTGGCATAAGGTCTTGGTTGTCAGGGTATCAATGTGCATCCCGAATGTTAAGTGGGAGTCAAACCATATGCCCAGGTATTTAAAACTAGAAACAGGAGTTGGGTGGTGTTATTGTGCCTCTTTTTTGGAGGTGCGCTGCTTGGCTCACTGGGCCACGAGTGCGTGCTCTAACACGTCAAAAGGTTTGCACCTGTGACCTAGATGGCATGGGCACATCTAGGGAAGATGGTGGAGGAGGTGGCACTTAAGCCACTAGTAAAACCCTTGAGGAGGGTAGTGAGAGGCACCATGGGTGGTGACTAGGGAGGGGGCACGGATAGCCCACACGCCCTGCTGGATGGCCCAGGTGAGGCCGGTCACAGAAGACACTATTTGTGTCATACTGTTAATGACAGCGGTAGTGTGCTGAAGCATGGTATTCATCATGATCCTGTGATAGCTTCCCAGTGCCATTACCAGGCTTCACAGCACTATCTCATGCCGGCGGGCTGCTTGCTCCATTCAGCGCATGTTCTGGTGCTATGGGCTCAAGCTGGGCCGAGTTGTCCATAAATCCTTCCCTCTGCATTTGAAGCAGATTTCCCTGGTGCTCCAATAACAGCACACAATAAGAGACTGGTGTGGTCTGGCTCCTTGGGCAGCTGCAGAGGTTGGATGGGAAGCAGCGGGTGTAGCTGGAGAGGTAGCCACGGGTGTTTGCTAGGGGAGCTAGAGCCTCGTCTGTGCCCTCTTCGTGACCTCCATGAGGAAGTTGGCTATTGCTCCTGCACTACAGGCTCTGCAGGCACAGATACAGCCTGTCTCGCTGCAGCCAAGACAGGTTTAGGTTGTATCCTCAAATACATTTATACGTGGGTACATGTAAGCACATTTGGATACGTTTGCTTTGGCCAAACAGCCATTTTCTTACCCGTCTATTGATTTATCGAACATTTTAGCATTAGTATACAGTATAGAGGCTCTGTTCCACACAGTGTTGCTAAACTTTGGAAAGCTTTAACTCTCGTGCACATGAATGAGAGCTGAGGCACAGTACAGTGTATCACACTTTTCTGGTACAATAACATTTAAGGGCCCATGCTATAAGCGTTCATAAAAAAAATTGCCGGCCCATTTAAATCGCCGTTTTTGTGAGCGTTGCTATCGCGGTATTCAGAAAGCCTCGATAACCTGTGATGGCAACATTCCCAAAACGGGCGAGTAGCCGGCGACGTGATGATCGCCTCTCCGAAAAAGCCTTACCCTGCGATTTCTGTCCGCTGCAGAGAGAGCTGCTCAGAGAGCCGCCTCTCCCTGCGCAAATCTTGCCCCAAATCAATGATTTTAAATACAAATGTTAATACTAGTGTAGATGAGCAGGGGGTCTCCGGAGCAGAACCACGTTGATTTCAGGTCTGGGGACCCCCTGCTTCTTGAGATACAGGCCCTGTTATGGGGTGAAGGCCTCGTTATGGGTTGCCGGTATCTCATATGAATTTTATTCCCACGGTCGCGGGACATTTAAATGCATAGGAGGTACTGGCACCCCATAACGGGGCCGGTGTCTCGGGAAGAAGGGGGTCCACGGACCTGAAATCAACGTGGTTTTGCTCTGGAGACCTCATGCTCATCTACATTAGTATTAAAACAGCTGCTACCCACAATAAGCATTAAAAACACAACAACATTAATACCCACCTCCTCTACCATGTCCGGGGGTCCTCAGGTAGTCCCCACGGGTGTCTTGGACCCCTCGGGTAGTCCCCATGGGTGACTGGGGGCCCTCGGCTGGTCTCTGGGGGCTCTCGGTGGTCCCCGCAGGTGTCCTGGAGTCCTCAGGTGGTCCTTGCGGGTGTACGTGGGCATTGAATGGGACTGCAGGGACCCCTGCTGTGTTAATCCGATGGGCCATTAAGAATCTCACCGAAATGTTGAGACATTTACTGTGAGATTCCTTAGTTTTTACCCAGGCAAGTGATCAGATACTGGTTGGTTGCATCTGTAAATGTCTTTTTTTCAGGTTTTTTCATTGTATTTATTTATTTTTTGTGTTTGCCCATTGACTGATAATATATATTAATCTGTGCCGCTTTAGGGTACAGATAAATACAGTGCCAGCCAATGCATTTTTTTGGCAAATGCTTGTTTTAATTTTGTTGTCATTTTTTTCTCTTTGTTTTTATTGATTGGATTCAATTCAATTGTTTGGAATTTGGATGGCTTGTTTTTGGTACATTTTAGGATTGGTTAATATTTGAAATTAATTTGTTTTGTTAGCTACTGGTTTAAATAAATTAATTTGTTGGTTAGTGCTTTTATTTATTTAATTGATTTGTTGACTAGTGCTTTTATGTATTTAATTGGCTGTCTAGAGCTCTTATTTAATTGGTTGGCTAGTGCTTTTTTTCTTGAATTGGGGTGTTTACGTGCTTGTGTATCTTTTATTATTGTGTATTTTTGGCTTTCATGCTTTTTTATTAGGATGACCATTGTGGCTTATCATGGCCACATTATATGGGTATGATGTTCCACTATGCTAATTAATGGGTATATGGTGGGTTTAGTGGTCCCGGGGTGGGTGGTTAGGCCTCCCGGGTGGGTAGCAGGGAGGGTTGGTTAACCCCTTATTTTTTATAGCGGTTATTAACCGCCAAGGTGATTAAGGGGTTAGGGGCCATTAGATTGTATTTTTTCATGTATTCTTGCTGGCATCACAGGACATGGACCTGCAGTATGCTGACGAGGTCGCCCTTTATGATGGTAAGTTGAAAGGTTTATGCTGGCTGGCTAATGTTTTATTATATAATGGGCAAATTCACTATTATCCATATCTGAATCATAGTTATTTTGCCCATTACTGTACTGTATGTGGTGGGGGGGTGGTGGTCCCTGTGGGTGTCTGGGGGGGCCCGCAGGTTTGTGGGGGCCTTCGGGTGGTCTGCACGGGTGTCCGGGGCAAAAATTTTATAAAATATGTCCAGTACATTGAAATAAATACGGCCCTCAGACACCCACGGGGACCACCTGAAGACATCCGCGGCCTCTGGTATCAATCATATGGGGGTAGGGGATGTGGGTTCTAGTGCTTATTGTGGGTAAAGGGTTTTTTTGGTCCTTGGTGGGTAGCAGGAGGGGTCAACCCCCTCCATTGCCTTAGCGGTTAGCCGGTTAGGTAATGAAGTTGCCTGTAAATGCATTTTTTATGCATGGTATTCATGCCGGGTGTCTCCGGTGCTGATATTAATGGATATCGGCTCCGGAGACTAACGCATCAATCCGGATCAGAAAAAAAAGCATTTGTTTTTCTAAGTCCTGTATCGCCGCCTTCTCAGCAGCTTCTCACCAGTCTCATGCCAACTTTTCCTGGGGTGAGGATTTTTGGAGAAACTCACCATTCTAGAGTCGTGATTAGCCTCGGTAGGCATCGATAACCTAATCGCGGATACCAGAATTGCACGAGTTTTAGAACCTGACGATAAGTGGCTTATCGCTGCGCACCCAGCGATTTTGGCTGAAATTTTTGCAGATTCATGCCTTTATCGCCCACTTATCGAGGCTTACTGAATAGCAGTAGGCATTTTGGCTGATAAGTGCTCGATAAGTGACTTATGAACGCTTATAGCATAGGCCCCTTAGTTACCTCTCCTTTTCAGTTATATCCTGGGCAGTAAGTTGTGTTAAGTAACTTCAAAGTGAATATTTCTAAGATGATTGTGTAACACTCCCTGCCCGGCTCCTAAGGAGTTTACATTGATGTGTAATATTTGGTTACTCTGCATAGTTTACCTCAAATCAGGATTCAGGCGCCTGGGAGATAAGGTAGCAAGGGTGAATCCTCCCGAGCCGGTCCAAGTCCCCCCTCACGGCACAGCTCACTACACGCTGTGACGCGTCAGCCACCAGGGGATTCAAGAGAATTGTAATCCCAAGCGGCGACACGTCACATGGTGTGGCTGTGAGCCAATGAGGAGGGGAGGCTGCGGGGAGGAGAGTGTCGGGGAAAACAGCGTCAGTGCCTGTCTGTGTGTGTGTGTGCCTGAGTGCGTGAGTGCCTCTCTGTGTGTGTGAGCGGCTACATGGTTGAGGGTCTGAGGGGCGGTCCCACCCCTCACGTCATGGCCGCGCCCCCCCACCTGTTTTGGTCCCCCCATCGGACCGGAAAAAGCCCCAAGTGCCTCTCCACGTGCCGCCTGTCTGCAGTGCGCGT
Organism: Ascaphus truei; assembly: GCF_040206685.1. Taxonomy (NCBI): domain Eukaryota; kingdom Metazoa; phylum Chordata; class Amphibia; order Anura; family Ascaphidae; genus Ascaphus; species Ascaphus truei. The sequence goes on from NW_027456388.1 coordinate 25,010, forward strand.
GGTCTGAGGCAGCGGGGCCTTAGCCTTACACCCCCTCCATCTCCTCCCTCTGCAATCACAACAAATTTAGCAAGTGTGCTACATATATTTGCTGTAGTGTCACTTACCAGGCATCTTCCACATCCAATGAATCCACAAGTTTGAGTAGTCCCACTACCTGGGAGGGCGCAATGACTGAGCTGACTTGCTCTTTCATACGGTTCAGGTGCAAGGAGACAGGTGGTCCCCTTCCAGTCTTCCTTGCCTGGGCTGCGTGGTCAGCCAATATTTTATTTTTAAATTTTGCTCTTGCATTCCGCCCAATCGTGCCGACAGTATTGCCAAGAGCATTAATGTGGTTAAGCATGTGCCCCCAAATGTGCTGCTTTTCAGCAGTGCTGGTCTTGGGGCAGAGACGCCATTAATTTAGAGTGGTTAGCTACTATTCCATCTATAAGGAGTTCTAATTCCTCATCATTGCGTTTAAGGCTTGTAATACTGCCAGTCGCAGCAGAGGAGGTAGAAGTTGCTCAGCCATCTCTACTGTTAAGCTGTTGAAAATGGCTGAGTGTTTCAGTTTGTAATGTATATTTATTTGAAATTGTAAAATGGTCATAGACGTGGTGTTAGGGTCAAGCTAATGCCCAACTCATGACAACAAACGTGCGCTAATAACACTTTTTTTTTTTTTCAAATATTTTTATTAGGCTTTGATACATCAATAAAATCTTAACAAATCATATTGCCTAACATTTTAACATCATTTTTTTTGGGGAACAGAGTGACAAACTGAGTTGTCGAAACGGGAGAGTGCCTTCAGAGAGGGAAGGCAGGGGGGATCAGGGGGGGGGAGTGAGGGGGGGATAAGGGGTAGGTGTCCCACCTGGCTGTTGGGGGTTCAGTCCGAGGAATAACGCTTATTCCTCTGGGGGGGGGGGGGTGGTTCTCCGTCTAGGCGGGGCAGGCTGTCTCTCTCTGTTGAGGAGAATCCAAGGCTCCCAAACATCCTCGAAGGCGGGGAGTTTTTGTCTCACGGTAGCAGTAAGCCTTTCCATGAGCATCACATCACCGACTCTTTTTTTTGATTGTTCTCATAGCTGGTGTGGTTGTTTTCCTCCAAGAGGCCGCAATCCCATATCTCGCCGCGGTGAGAATGAAGGATATTAATTTCCTAGTTGGTCGGACAATGTCGGACATTGGGGCGGCCAATAGGAAGGTCAGTGGTTCGATAGGTAATTCTAGGTCGGTGCAAATGCATTACCGCCGTCGCTTGTTCTTCTAGTAAGCGCAACACGCCGGCTTGGTCGCGATCGCTGGAAGTCATCACAATTTGATTTTTCCAGCGACCGTAGCCTGATGTCGCCGGCACTATAAGCGCAGCTTTAGAAAAAATCTATCAGGGTTGCTTTAAATTTGTAAAGAAGAGGGGCGAATTTAAAGTTGGTTGATTGGAAATTACAGATATAGGGTGCAGCCTAGACAAAGTCCTCACTGGGTAAAGTAGAATGGGGAGAATTATAGAGGTGGCAAGCTTGGACATGTTAAACCAGTTTAGCTCTACCAATCATGATCCTGCTTAAACATGTAGAATTCTGAGTAGGTCCTATAATTGTAGGGGATGAATGTGCAAGACAAATTTCCAGCCCCAACTAGAGAGAAATGCAAGATAATATATAGTTACATACATCTCTATAAGGCTGCGTCCATAGGACTGCAGGCGCGCGGAGGCTGAGGGAAAGCGAGTGCTTTCCCTGGCCTTGGTCCGCGCGCCGTCCGGGGGCATGTCGGGGGGCAGGGGGGCCTGTGACGTCACAGAGCTGGTTCGCTCCCATTGGGCGAACCGCTCACGTGACCGGCCCTGCGCTCCCGTGAATGCGAAAAATCTTTCTTTTGAAAAAGACCTTCGCTTCCACACGCTTGCGGAAGCGTGCGCGAGCCCCTGCTAAAGCCGCTCTCATTGCGGCTCCAGGGGCTCACTGAGAAGCGTCAGCGCGCCTCAGCACGGGTCAGCGCCTAAGCGCTGACCCTGGACGCAGCCTAAAAGATCTCTTCAACTGGTGTCTCACGAAGGATCTTGTTGTGGCCCTTTGTACTCTTAGGTCTTGGCCATAGTGCAGCAGACTGCACGAGCGATGTTGCTCGCGCCGAAAACAAACCAATGGAGGCTAATGCGCATGTGAATAGTGCGCATGTGAGTGGCGAGGCGACCGATGCGTGGCGAGACAAAATAGTTTGTCTTTGCCACACAACGGCCGTGTCACGTGAGTGGTTTGCCCAATGAGAATGAACCAGCTCTGTGACATCACGGCCGCAGCCTCCGACATGCCTCCCTGTCGCCTCTGCCTGCAGGACAGAAATCTGTCCTGCTGCAGGCGAGCATGACGTCACACAAATTCACTATGGACGGGGCCTTAGGCTGTGGCCAAGGTGAAGCGAAGCGCACGCACGCGCTCAGTGCGGTCAGAGTGATAACTCTGAAGGCGCTTGTCCAGGGTGAGGGTGCGCGTGTGCTTGCTGCTTGGCGAGACAGCCACATTTGATTTGGCTGCTTGCTGATGCGTCACGCGAGCGGTTCGCTCAATGAGGACAAACCATCTCCATGTCATCATGGCCACGCCACCCCCCCGTACGCAAATAGCTTGCCAGAAATCGCAGAGCGCATGACGTCACAGCGCTCCAGCACAATCTCCCTTCCTGGCCGCAGCCTTAGCTGCCCAAACAACTAGTATGAAAATAGCAGGGGCAAAGGGCAATTGACAAACTAACTCACCTGTAAATATATGATGGAGATGTTATACATGCTTGCAAAATGTTTAAATATTATACTTTTCAAGTTTTTAAATGTATCTGAAATTGCATTATAATAAGCCTGTGGTGCTTAAACTCCTAAAATATTTTCTATTTTGGCTCTTTAGAGAAGAAGTTTAAGAGCCCTGCTCTATATCAAAATAATTCATGTTCTTATAAATATACATGGCACCAGTGGCGTAGCAAGACATTCGCAGGCCCCCGGGCAAAAAAAATTACAGGGCCCCATTAATATTAATACTGACTATCATTTTTCCTCCCTCCCATCCTCTCCTTGATCCTCCATCAGTCAGGGGTGCGCAAACTGGGGGGGGGGGGGCGCAAGATTATCTGCGGGGGCGCAGGTTTTACAGAGGCCCGGCGCTCTTCCCGAAGGCACTTAAATTAAATGCCAGGGAAGCTGCCAAGGCCTCTGTAAACTTCAATTACCTTGGTTCAGACTGCTTCTGGAGATGCGTTGCTATGGCAACATGACGCCCAGAGCCGAGGTGGGGGGGCACGGAGAGGGGGACAGCCAGCAGGGTGGCGCAGGAGAAAAAGATTGCGCTCCCCTACTCCATCTCATCATCCCTCAACTCTCCTCCTCCACATCATCTGCTCTCCCCCCTCCTCCCCATTTCTCCCCCCCCCCACTCATTATCATCATCATCTCTACTCCTTCCTCCCCCATCCTATCTGTCTCACTACAAACACTACACCTTATACACATACCATATACAAATACACATTTACATTCAACATGCAAAAAAACACTAAATATACAGCATATACATGCATGAAACACACACATGCATTACAAATACACACACTTATCAACACAGACACACACTTACCAATACAGACATACACAGACACACACACACTTACCAACAGACACACGGAACCAGGAGATGCAAAGAGCAGCTATGGAGTGCTCTGCAGCGCCACCTGCTGCCCGGAAGTGGTTAAGCAGGAAGAAAGCCCCACTCGCCTCCTCACTCCAGCTGTTCCGTGATCAGCTCCACACTCCGCAGCCGGCATCCTCCGCTCCCCTCATACCCGCCCAAGCTTGTCTCTATCTGAAGAGAGACAGATGGGCTACCGACAGGGGGGGAGAGCGGGACCCCCACAAGTGCGGGCTGCCCGGGCTATAGCTACGCCCATGCATGGCACATTTTATATGTACAGTATTTCCTATGTCCAACCACCACTGGTCTACCACATCAGGATCGCCTTAGGTAACATTTTTCTGGCAAAGGGTATCAGTTTAGTAACTGATACCTGTCACTGCTTCTGACCCAAGGCTTAACATTCGTGAATTGCTAAAAACTGTCATGAATGGCACACCTGTGAGCACGTGACCTGCATGTGGGACAGTGGTTAATACACAGCTCACAAGCTGTCCCACTTTTCACCTTTGCAAAGGTCCCTGAAATGGACAATATCTCCCCTTACTCAGTCCCCATATACCATCTGTCACGAACAGCACACAAGTGAGCACGTGACTTATATGTTCAACTAGGGTTAATACACACGGCTACTCTAGCCAACTCACCTTTCACCTCTGCAAGGTACTTTCAGTGAGTTAATATTAACCCCTTACTCAATTGCAATCATATCTATACATTGCCACCACCTGAGAAATGCAAATAAAATATGTAGAATTTATAAATCTGTCAGGGTCTCAGGTCTTTGTATATGATAGAAAAACTATGCACTTAACACACAAAAATCTGTTATAGAAAAATGTGTCAAATGTAAATACTCTACCCAGAGCATGCAACAGTTTATTCAGAGCCCAAAGCATCACTTATTAAATGTTTTAATATATCTAAAAATACAGTGCTTAGATAACAGAAAAAAGATTACAAGCGCATACAATTACAATAAATGCAGTACAGTTTCTTAAAACAAAGAGAAATTCCTATGCACTATGTACCATGCAGTACATCAGGATCTTCTCCCAGAGAGGTCACTGGCGCAGAAAAGAGACATCACGTTTTTGGTCCACCTCTGTTGAAATCTCATTTTCATAAATCCCATAAACTTTCATAAACTGTAGCTCATTGTACCAGATTGAACAAAATATAAAATACATAATACCTCATGATATTATCATGACACTAACCCTCAAATAATCTTTGACATGTCTATTTGAATAAAAAATGTGATCCAGGTTATACCCTACATCAGCGGTGCGCAAACTAGGGGGGGGGAGCCCGAGTGACTGCGGGGGACGCGCGGTTTACAGAAACCCAGCGCGCTTCCCGAAGCACTTAAATTAAGTGCCGGGGGAGCTGCAGGGCCTCTGTAAACTTTTACTTACCTTGGCTCCAAACGCGTCGCCATGGCAACACGGCGTCAAATTACGCCGCGTGGTCATGTGACGTCACGTTGCTATGGCGTGACGTTATGACGCCAGAGCCGACGGCGGTAAGGGGGGGCGCGGGGTGAGGTGACCACCAGCAGGAGGGCGCAGGGAACAAAGTTTGCGCCCCCCTGCCCTACACAGCTGCCTGGTTGAAAGGAACTGGACTGAAATACAATTTTTGCCCTTGTAGCCTTGATTGGGTTGAGATCACATAAAAAACATTCAAGCCAGTGTGTCACCGGAGCTGAGCACTTTTGTTTGTATCTGGTTCCTGAGATACTTACAACTGTAGTTACCAGTGTTTATGCTCATTCCAGGCAAAACAAAATGGCAGTCAGATCCTCTGGGTGGCTTGGATTTGTGGCTTCCTGTTGAACAGTCATACAGAACTCTCAAAAAGCTTGTACATTTTTAAATACAAAAACGGGCTTGATGGCAGTGCTACGGTGTGACTGCACTTGGCCCTGTGCTTACAGAGGCTCAGTGCTCTTCCCTTAACCAACTTCCATAATCACAGTTTAAAAGTTGTAGTTGTTAAATTAATCACCGCATTTAAACTGTGATTACTGAAGTTGGGCCGGGGGTGAGCCAGGGGCCTTTGTAAGAGCCAGCATCTCCATACACCACGCATCGCATTGATGACGTGACAGCGGGCAAGAGGTCCCAAGCATCACAGGACTTAATGACATCACGTGATGGAAGGCGTGGCTCTGGAGGGGTTAAAATGCCCCTGGCACGCACACTGCACTGGGCCCTGAAATTGTCAAATCCATTTTTTGAACAGGTAATGTAATCCATTTGTAGTCTCATTGTTTAATTAAATGTCTTAAAATTAACCAATTTAATAACACATTGATGAATTTTGCAAAGGAATATCACTTGTAGCATGGCCTTGCAACTAATCTCTTTAGATCATTATTTCTCCTACATTTAAACCTCTGTCAGGAACAGAAGATCAGGCGCGCAAATAAATCCAGGTATATGTAAAAAATAATGATAGAAATATGGTGCAATATAGCTTTGTGTGCAAGTGAATTTAATAAGTGAATAGGTAATTCACTCACATGGTCCGTGAGTGATTTTAGCAGTGCGGTTGTTCAGAGTAACAAACTCGTGTGTGTATTTCCAAACACTCTCGTGACGACCTCAGTCAGAGCCAGATGAGTATGTGGGGGGACAAAGGGAAGGGATTCCCACATATGAAAATAGAGAGGACACAGAATAGTGTGGATTGCTTTATAATTTAAAAATAGTAAAAAGTATAACACTCCCAAGCAAACTGCATACAGGCATTGAGACCACCCAGGGTCGGGCAGTAGAGAAACAGCACTCCCTCTCTCACTGGTGTTCCAGCTGCGACATCCATCCACAGGGAAAGTTTGTGATGACCAGGGACCGGAGAACCAAATTTGGGTCAGAAACCTCCAGACAGTCCACCAGCCACTAGGTAATATTCAAAACGTCTGCGCTGCTCACCCTATGTGTTTCACTCCACCAAGCTTCTTTAAGGGTTAATAATCCTTAATAATAATTTAAACCTCTGTAGAATTTCATAATAACTTTATGATTTAGATTAAGGAAAAATTTTTATTTACACAGCTATTTTCATATAGCAAAGATTACTATCATTTGCTCTTAAATTCAGGGGCGTATTAACCGTCATTTTCCCCAACCACCACCCAAAATGTGACATTTACTGAACTGTCACACGAAAGCCTAAAACTGACAGATCCTCTTTGATTCCCAGATAACAACATTTTACAGGAGCAGTCCAAGTTATTCCCCTCTCCCCCATTTATTAATACACAAAAGAAGTTGGGGCCTCCGGAGCTCAACCCCATTAATTTCAGCTCTGGGGACCCTTTGCTTCCAGACAAACTTAGCTCTGCAGTTTCCTGTTGTTTAAAGCCCCTGGTCACATGAGCCAATAGGAAGGTGACATTACAGCCCGGGAGCTTTGAAAAGCAGTCATAATGTGAACCCTGGAGGGGCTACTAGCACCCACTACGGAGGTAAGTAACTCCAGAAGAAGGGGATCCCCAGAGCTGACATGAACAGGGTTCAGCTCCGGAGAACCAGAGCTTCAATCCTGTATATATAAATAAAAAATGAAGAAAAAAAACCAGCTTGGATTGCTTCTTTAAGAATCTCACTTAAATATCCAGTGTGTGAAGTTTGTGGATGATAAATGAACCACAGATCCCGTAGGGCTGGCTTGATACCAGTGCCGTCGGTGCCTGTTCACCAAGCCTCGCAGTTATAGAGGCCCGGTGCTCTTCCTCCCAACAACTAAACTGATTGCCGGGGCTGTCTTGGGGCCTCAGTAACTCTCTTACCCTCTCCATTGACGTCTCCTTCTGCAGAGTTCCATCATCATGGTGCCACAACGTCAAATGGCATCACGTTGCTATGACAATGGGACATCATGTGATGTTGCGATGCCATGATGGTGGGATATTGAGGAAGAGATGCCAAAGGAGAAGGTAAGAAGCCCATACCGAGCCCCGCGATAATCCCACCCGACCTTGGTAATATGCTATTGCTAGCAAAGAGTGTAGTTTTGAGTGTACGTGTGCTTGTTGATAGAACAAAAGTGCAGGTTTTCCACTGAAGACTGCTCTTATTGTCTTGACTGTGCTGTTAGCATTTGTGACAAGATGCTTGTACAAACATACTAATCAAACACTGATGGAATTCAACCACTGCATTAAATGAATCACATTGATGTTAATGTTCATTGTTGGTGTGAACACCTGTTAGTCTTCACTTTGGGTACATCATGCTCTTACAGTATATCAAATAACAAGAGTATTTTCAATACCCTGTGACACAGAAGAAACACAGATGCTTTCCCTAGAGCCACCAGTATTGGGTATATGTATTACCCAGGGGAAATTGTGTTATCACTATATTATATAAAAATGTCATAATATCTCATATTTTATTCTGTGTCTCTCTCCCCCATTCTCTGTGTCTCTCTCTCCCCGTTCTGTGTCTGTCTCTCTCTCTCCCTCTCTCCCCCCCCCCATTCTGTGTTTCTCTCCCCCCCCCCCCATTCTGTGTGTTGTGTGTGTCTTTTCCATCTCCCTTTTCTTCACCCTACTTGTCACTCACTGTTGGAGGGTAGAGCATGGGAGGGGGAGAGGGGGCTCTCCTGCTCTCTCTGCCAGCATTCTCTGCTCTTTACTGGCCCCCTGCTCTGATGGTCAAAACTGGGGCAGTCAGAAAAAAACAGGACATTTTAACGAATGTTGGGCAGCCGGAACATACCTGAAAAACACAGGACTGTCCCGGCTAAACCAGGACATCTTGTCACCCTATCTAATCACCATTTAGAACAAAATGACATTGGCTTTGTCTCTGTAATGTACATCACTTTGTGACCTACATTATTTTACAGCTTAATTAGATTAATCTATCCTGGAGCACATTCTGCTATATTTTATTTTGAATCCTGCAAAATATTTTTTCTCTTCCAATGCCAAGACCAAATTTCAAAGCCCAGAATGTGTCAGAATGACAGTGCCACATTTTTCAGTTCTTATTTATTAAAGACAAAAGTATACACATTAAGTAGCAGAAAAATGGTACAATGTTTTTTAAATAAGTGTATAGGCACAATTTGTTATGTACAAATGAAAACTAAAATGAAATATCACATATTTTTTTTGTTCAATATTTTTCTCTTTTGTCAACAGCATATCAGTCTGTAGCACTTTAATCCTATATATAGACAATACGAATGTCACGTGTGCTCACCACAAACTGGACTAGAGCGCGGGTCTAAGGTGGGGATGTATATAACCGCCGCCCTACTACCATGGGACCAGGTCCGAAATGCAGAGTCGGTCGTGTAGCCAGGTCAGGGTATGAGAGTTAGGGTATGTCATGGTACTTGCAGTGATCCGGGGTTGGAGTGAGAAGAGTAGTTGATATCCATAAGCCGTGGTAGAGGAGAGAGCGGGGAGTCCAATAACAAGTACAGAAGAGACAGGTCCAGGTACGAGCAGGGGTCACAAGACAGGTCAGGCAAGGCACAGGAAGCAGCGAGCACAGCACATAAACATCAGTTTATGCTCAACAACTTGCACCGGAACAGACAGGGTAAATGAAGGAGGTGGGAACCAATCAGGATGCAGCAGTGAAAAAGAAAAAGATTCAGGCGGTCCACAGCTGCCGTAGGGGTACAAAACTGGTATCCAAACGCAATCAGAAGAAAAGGTTGTTTATTGAGTGCATTCACATGAATCCTTCTGCTACAGAGAAAAACTCTGACGCGTTTTGTCCACCAATAGGACTTTGTCAAAGAGACAAAGAGGATGCAGCAGTGGAGTGACATCAGACATGGGCTACGAGCCGATAGGAGGAGGGGAGATTGGCTGCAGGTGAGAAAGATGATACCTGTTTTGAGATTAACTCCCACACTGTGTACGCGCGTAGGAGAAGCGTGGGGCGAGCACGTCGCCAATGGGGCATGTGTTGTTGTGACATGCCTCTGCGGGTGTATTGTTAGATTGGCGCGCACACGCAGACTAATGTCTGTGCATGCCGCAGGTACTGTTGCGGAATGCGTCAGAGGAGCAGAGCCTAAGGGCTGGGACCTGCTGCGCCTGGCGGCGCGGGCGGCCGCGTGAGAGTTCCCCACAAGCAGGGGAATCGTCCCGAGCCGGTCCCAGTCCCCCCTCGCTGCTGGCTCACTACGCGCTGTGACGCTTCAGCCGCAAGGGGATGCAAGAAAATTGTGATCCCGAGCGGTGACGCTTCACGTGGTGCGCTGATGAGCCAATCAGCGGCAGGGGTGGGGGCGGGAGCTGTCAGGAAGCAAGGTAGGGTGTGTGTGTGTGTGTGTGTTTTGCTGTTGCTTACCTTCCAGCAGCAGCTCCCTCCTGCAGCCCGTGGAGGGAGGGGGGGGAGTAGCGGGTCCCTCCGCTCAAACCCCGCCCCCCTCCGGCTCCCGCTCCCTACAGACCGCATATCGCGGTCTGTGTCTGTCAGCGCCTCGCCTGTCTGCAGTGCGGGCGCGCTGACTGAGGGAGCGGGACCTTAGCCTAACAGCGATCCTGACAGTACCCCCCTCTTCAGGGGAGACCTTCGGGCGACCCATAGATGGCTTCAAAGGATATTTGTGGTGAAAGGCCTGAATCAGTCTGGAGGTGTGTACCTGTTTCTGAGGGATCCACTCGCATTCCTAATGAGCGAAATCCCCCCAATGGCCTTCCACGAGAAACGGATATGGATGCAAGTCCCGAATGGTAGACTGAGGGTCCTGTAAAAAGGGTTTAAGAAGTGATATGTGGGAAGCGCCAAGGGAATCCATAATTAGGGGGAAAAGGAGATAGTTGGGTATATTTGTTCCGAAGATTATGCGAAAACTCCGCCCATGGGAGAAGATCCGCCCCATTGTCCTGGGCATCAGAAATAAAACAGCGGATGAACTGTTCCATGGACTGATTTTTCCGCTCCGTTTTACCATTGGTTTGTGGGTTACCCAGATGAGAAATGCAAAGAAATGTCCAGTCTTTGGCAGAATGCCCTTCAGATTCTGTAAATGAATTGTGAGCCTCTGTCAGAGACTATGATTTGCAGAGTACCATGGAGTCTGAAGATCTCTTTAATGAAGACCTCTGACAATTTGGGAACGCTGGGCAAGCCTTTGAGTGGAATGAAATGCGCCTGTTTTGAAAAACGGTCCACGACTACCAGTATGGTATCCATCCATTTAGAGCAGGGGAGCTCAACGATGAAGTTCATCAAAAGGTGCGTCAATGGACGGTCTGGGATCAGTAGTAGCTGAAGAATCCCCGATGGTCTGTTGCTAGGCGTCTTATTCTGGGCGCATGTGGCCCAAGTCGAGATTAAATTCTTGATATCTTTGCACATACATGGCCACCAGAAGGTTCGCTCCAAAAGGTCGATCATTCTCCTTGTTCCGGGATCACCAGCCGCTTTGGATGCGTGACCCCATTCCATTACTCTCCTGTGCAGTTGAGCCCTTGTAATGTCTGGTAATGCGTCGAAGATGTTGGTTGATAGTATACAAGTTGGAGGAAGAATAGTCTCATGATCCTCAGATTTGTCTTCCACCAGAAATTGTCAGGAGAGTGCACCGGCTTTAATGTTTTTAGACCCAGAAATGTAAGATATAACAAAATTAAAACGGGTGAAAAATAAGGACCATCGAGTCTCTCTACCTTTGAGAAGATGTCTCCATTTCGCCAGGGCCATCTTGATCGTGAGAAGTTCACGGTTTCCCACATCATAGTTTTTCTCAGCTGTAGAATTTTTTTTAAATTTTTTTTTAAAGAAGGCACAAAGATGTAGTCTGGCCTAAGGGTTTTTTTCTCTGCGAAAGTATCGTCCAGCTCCTACGTCGGAGGCATCCACTGCAAGTGTGAAGGGCAACCCTGGGTCTGGGTGTACCAAGATAGGTGCAGAAGCAAAGGCTTGTTAAGTTTTGTAAAAGCTCTGGTAGCTTTGGGAGTGCAATGCGCTGGGTCGGCTCCTTTTTGGGTTAAAGCCGTAATCGGAGCCGCCACTAAAGAGAAGTTTCGGATAAATCACCGATAATTATTCGCAAATCCGAGAAATCTTTGGACAGCTTTAAGAAACAAATGGCACGGCCAGTCCATAACTGCTTTGACCTTGGTGGGATGCATGGCGAGTCGTGTCGGAAATAATGTACCCGAGGAAGGAAGTTGAGGTTTGGTGAAATTGGCATTTTTTCAGTTTGGCAAAGAAATTATTTTCCCGCAGGCTTTGAAGAACCTGTTTCACATGTCCTGGGTGTACTTGAATAGATTTGGAGAAGATTAAGATGTCATCCAGGTACACGCTTACATGTTGTCTAGCAGGTCCCTGAAGATTTTGTTTACGATGTCTTGAAAGATGGCTGGTGCATTGCAGAGGCCAAAGGGCATTACTAAGTACTCGTAATGCCCAACGTGAGTATTGAAGGCCGTTTTCCACTCTTCTCCTTGACGAATTTTTACCACGTTGTAGGCCCCTCGCAGATCCAATTTTGTAAAAATGGTGGAACCCTGTAGCCTGTCGAACAGTTCGGAAATCAGCAGAAGAGGATAACGATTTTTTTTATTAACTTGTGACCGCGATAGTCGATACAAGGCCTGAGTGACCCATCCTTCTTTTTCACAAAAAAGAACCTTGGGCCAGTGGGTGTGGAAGACTTTCGGATGTAACCCCTCTGAAGGTTCTCCTGAATATACCGTATCATGGCCTTGGTCTCGGGAGGAGACAGTACTTAAGAGCATCCTCTGGGCGGAATGGCACCGGGCAGCAAGTCGATAGGGCAGTCATACGAACGATGTGGCGGAAGTTCCTCGGCCTGAACTTTGTCGAAGACATCCCGGAATTCCGTTTAGGTTTCTGGGAGTTGTACTTTACCCTGTTCGGGTACTGACAACCCCGCTAAGCCCTTGGAGTGGATTAGGCAAATGTTCTGACATTGTTGACTCCAGAGGATAGGCAAGGTCTCTGCCCAGTCGATTCGCGGGTTGTGTCGCGGAAGCCCCAATATGACGTCCACAGATGGGATATGGGTGGCATTCTGTTGTATGCTCTCGGAATGAACTTCACCAGCCAGTAAGGAGATGGGTATCGTCTGTTAGGAAATGAAGGTGGATTGCAGCGGCCGACCTTCTATAGCCTCGAGACCCACAGGGCAATCCTTGTATATCAAGGGTATTTGGTGCCTTTTCACGAACCTCTGATCGATTTGAAGTTCCCACCTGACTCGGATTCAAAAAAGGCCCGCGTAGAGATTCGGAAGATATCAGCAGATAAGGTGATAGGAATGTATATCCTGGTAGAAAGTTGGGGAGGAGGTGAAGACAAGGTGCCCAGTGTGATCCTCCCGACTCTGACAGGGTTGTGGCGTTTCCCGACTTTAATGGGCTAGTGTCCACCAAATGTCCGCTGTTACCGCAGTAAAGGCATAAGTCTGCGCTGCCTTTCGCTTCTCCATAGGCATCTACCTCTTAGTTGCTTAGGTTCGTCCACGGTTGAAGACACAAGAGACACGGATTCTGCCTGATGAGAAAAGAAAGAGTGTGTACCTCGCTGGTGCCAACCCCTCTCCATCCTTCTCTCCTGGAGGTGCTGATCCACGCGTATGCATAGGGCCACAAGATCTTTGAGTCCTGCGGGGGAAGCCAACTCGTCTTTGAGGCCCTCGGACAATCCTTGCCAGAAAACTGCCGACAGGGCCTTGTTCCAGCCGGTCTCAGTGGCTATGGTGCGGAATTCGAGCGCGTAGCGGGCCACCGTGCGGTCTGGCTGTTGCTCCCAGATAGGTGAGGCCCATGCCAGAGCATTGTCGGTCAATAGGGAAACAATGTACGCCACCATCGATCGTTGAGCAGGTGGTAATTCGAAGTGTATGGAGCATTGGTTCAGGAATCCCCGACAGCCCAAAGGGCCACTAGCATAACAGTTAGGGATAGTTAAGCGTGGTTCAGAAGTCGGGGTCACAGGAGTGGAACAGGTATAGGTGCTGCGGGTGTGGCAGTGGAGGTCAAGAGGAGCCTAACCCTGTTAGACAGATCGTCTAGGTCCTGCTTTAACTGGTTAATTTGCTGATCTTTTTGCATAAGGGATCCCTCCACTTGCTTGAACATTCCGTTGTATTCATATAGTTGTCGACCCACCCCAGCGGGCTCCATGTTTGTTGGGCTGAGCATATTGTCACGTGTGATCACCACAAACTGGACTAAACTGCGGGGCTGAGGTGGGGATGTAAATAACCGCAGCCCTACAACCACGGGTCCAGGTCTGGAGTGCAGAGTCAGTCGTGTAGCCGGGTCAGGGTAGGAGAGTTTGGGTATGTCTTGGTACTTGCCGTGGTCCGGCGTTGGATAGAGAAGAGTAGTTGATAGCCGTGGTCGAGGAGAGGAGAGAGCGGGGGTCCAATAACAAGCCGGGGTACAAAAGACACAGGTCCAGATTCAAGCAGGGGTCACAACACAGGTCAGGCAAGGGACAAGAACAGGCAAAACACGGGAAGCAGCGAGCACAACACATAAACATCAGTTTATGCTCAGCAACTTTCACAGGAACAGACAGGGTAAATGAAGGAGGTTGGAACATCAGGATGCAGCAGTGGAGTGACATCAGACATGGGCTACAAGCCGATAGGAGGAGGGGAGATTAGCTGCAGGTGAGACATCTGATTCCTGTTTTGGGATTAGTTGCCACACTGAGTACGTGCGTGGGGCAAGCGTGTCGCCAGCGGGGGCAGGTGCCGTTGTGACATGCCGGAGACGTGCCTCTGCGGGTGTATTATTAGATTGGAGCGAACGCGCAGACTGGGGTCTGCGCACGCCGCAGGTACGGTTGCGTAATGCATCAGAGGGGCGGAGCCTAGCAGCGATCCTGACAACGAGTTTGCAACATGACTCTCAGCACCCAACTAATGGCAAAAAAACATAAAAAGCTCTTGTTGGGATCCTGTCCATTTTTAAAGCTATAAATCTTAAAAGCTTTAAAGAAGTTTAAAAAAATAAATAAAGTGGCGTCAAATCAATCACACTGACATGGGTCCAGTTGACAGCCCAATATACTGTATAACTAGGGATGGGCGAAACTGTAAAATTCCACATATGTTGACAAAATCCATCCCGTACACGGATTTCATACTTAAAAATCATCCGGATTCACTTAAATCCCTCTGACTATAATCCGAACAGATTTTTTTTTTTTTTTTTTTTTAGAATCCGCAAATGGATTCTTAAAAAGGAACGCGCAAGCACGCCTAATTGTGTGTGTGTGTATGTACTGTATGTGTATATATATATATATATATATATCAACAGAAATATGAGTGCACAATCCTAATTACCTAAAAAAAATTACAATTTAATAAAATCAGACAGTGACCATGAACATATATGGAAAACTCGATTGAAATATAATTAAAGGAAGTTGGTGGATGCTGTATCCAATTGTAATTGAGGAATAACCTTGAGGATTAATAGCGTTTGAGGATTAATAACCTGGAGGATTAACTGTCTATTTAGCGTGTGTGTCCTGAAGTGTCCTCCTAAGATACTGATGGTGAACGGTAGGTAACCAGTAGTTTACTACAACTTTTGCCCACATGAACAATTAATCCAGATGAAAATGGTACACTGAGCTCCTGACAGGTCAAGCCTCACATATGCTGTCTCGGGGGGAAACGCTGGACTGCGCACCCATCAGCTAGGGCTAAATGTACGCTGAGAGACAGTCTGTAGTGGGCAATCACAAAAGGGAGTACCTCATGAAAAGCAATGGAGTCGGAGCCAGCGTTCCTCCGCCGGGGTGATCCCACACGGCTCCGTGGGCTAGAACAGTGGCAGTGTACCAACCACCAGAGTGTCACGTCTAGACCTCCAGAGCAGAAAGTGTGGAGTCCACAGATGAAGGCAAATCCAGCTACCACAATCAGGATGGGGGACACTCCGCCACAGCTTTTTCATATGCTGGTAAACAGCACGCAACCTCTCTGTGTACCGGGACTACACTGGTGCTGCACCTCAGGGAATCCTCACAGCTACTACACCAACAGTATAAAGAATAGGCTGACACAGATAAAAGTAGATGGGCATAAAACCCTCTAATAATAGGTGTGTCAGCTGGCGCTCCTACTTAGTGAACAATAGATAATTAAAAAGGAAAGGTTACACAATGACAAGTAGGAACATGCACTTAAGGGGTTAAATTGATAAAATAAATAAATAATATATAGTCACATCGTGTTCCCAGATACAGAGTCCAATGTCAGATTGAGTATGGGTATGCGGCTTCTTTGCAACCGGAACTAACCTCAGGACCGGTAGAAACTAAGAAACAAAGAGAAAAAAGCACAAAACCCATAGAGTAGTATAGTCAATTTATGGAAAAATTAAAAACGGTTATAAACACTCACAAAAGAATAAGTAGATACAGGCACTTCGGTACTTTGAATGACCGCTGGAACAGAAGTAATCCACTTGTCTGTTGGTTGGGGTGCTCAGTGACTCTTCCTCTCTCCTTCACTCGATCGGCGGCGTGTATCCGCTTCCGCGTCAGGTGACTCGTGACCTCAGTGCGTGTGTCGTCAATCGGGGGTTGGACTTTGGGCAGCCACTTGCTCCCCCTCCAAACTCTGCGTACAGGAGTTCTATCTGTTACGCGTATTCTCAGTAATTCAGTACTCTCGGCAAAACACCAGCAACCTTAACAATGTCAGCCCTACGCGTTTCAAGGACCTTGTCCTCTTCGTCAGGGGCGCTTTCATTGCTTGGTTGCTATTGATCATATATATAGGGGTAACAATTAAGTACCTTCTATGGATAAATAATATTAATTCCCTTCTAGTGGTTGTTTACAGTATCCACATAAGGAGTCTAATCTAATGATTAGCTATAGAACCAGTTCTTAAAAACTGTTAATATTTATTGAAGGACATTGAAAATACTGTTAAAAAATGGTTAATATAAATTCAATAATTAAACTGCCATAAATTTTATAGTAAACATATTAAAATCTTTGTGGATACTAAAAATAGCTACTATCACAACAAGAGTAAAACACATAAGCGTACACGTGATTATTATTATCATAACACATTGAACAATCATAATAAAAACAACATTAATATCTGATTAATATAGGGAAAGATAATAAAGGTTTGTTAAAATTCTTATTCATAAAATTGATTCATAAAAATGCAGCTAAGTCAATTTCTTCGTTTAACCCATTAGGGGACATAGTGTTTAGCTGGTGTATCCAGTATGTTTCACGTTGTCTAAGTCTTAGTACACGATTTGAAGAAATGTATTAGAAAGATGACATTAAAACGTCATTATTCTAAAATACAGAATCTAATTCACAACAATGAAGAAGGCACAAATATGGAAGTTTTGAACTCTATGAATGATGTTATAGATCAGTCTCTATTAGATTTAGCGGAATTCACTATTCATGATACTTCACCAGATATATCCTCTATGGCTGATATTAATAATATAGAGGTAGGATTCAACACACTGGTTTTAGACCCAAATCTATTTTTAACCCTTTTCAGTCTAAGGGGACATTCTTAGACACATACTTTGCTTTGGTCTATAGGGATTTTAAATTAATGTGTGAACAAGATTTTCATATCAAGGCTATGAATAATAACCTATATAGATTGGAAACTAAAGCTATAGAAGAACTGAAAAATGACACTAATATAGTGATCAAACAGGCGAACAACTGGGGGGGGGGGTACAGTAGTGCAAAATAGGGAAGACTATGTCGAAGAAGGCCTATGTTTGATTAATGACAATACTACTTACCAACTATTAAAAAAGGATCCTGCGCTAGATTTTAAAATAGACCTGGATGTAATGCTTAAAGAAGCATTTACACTGAGTATACTCAATAAAAAGAGTATGGTTATCTATCAATAACACAAACCAAAATTCCCTTTGTGTACCATCTGCCCAAAATACATAAAACTCTTACAAAACCTCCTGGTAGGCCGATTGTGGCTGATATAGATAGCCTTACGTCACATCTTTCACAATATGTGGATTCATTTCTAAAGGAATATGTAGTTCTGCTCCCCTCTTATATTAAAGACACCACCCATGTACTTAATTTATTACAGGATGTTCAATGGCAAAAAGATTACATATGGGCCACATGTGATGTGGAATCATTGTATACAAATATATTACACAATGAAGGATTATTAGCTATAGAGCGTTTTTTAACGAAGGATGTCTCTCTGTCAATTTTACAACGTGAGTTTATCTTAGATAGTGCACAATTTATATTAACTAGGAACTATTTTAAATTTCAAGATTAATTTTATCTCCAAAAAAAGGAACAGCCATGGGGACATCCTTCGCTCCGAGTTATGCAAATCTAATGATGGGATATTGGAAGGAACTTCACATTTGGAATAATAATCCCCATATGGCCAACATAGTACTTTTTAAAGTTTTATTGATGATATCCTAATTATATGGAAAGGAAGTGTTTTAGAACTAAAACGGTTTATAGATTATTTGAATTTTAACTGTTTTAACCTGAGGTTTACACATGAATGTAGTTCCACCGATATAGTGTTTTTAGATTTAGTTTTATCGAGCAATATTAATAATGAGATTATTACAACAACCCCTTATAAAAAGGTGGACAGCAACAAATTCTTAGATGCAGCAAGCAACCATCATCCTAGATGGGTTGCTAATATCGCTTATAGCCAATTTTTAAGGATTAGGTGGAACTGTAATAGAAAGGAAGATTTCATTAGACAATCAGCATTACTAAAAACTAAATTGTTGAACAAAGGTCACAATGAGAAAAATATTAAGCAAGCATATCAGAAAGCATTTCATATGGAGAGATCACTTAAACTAAAAAAGAAAGACAAAACTATAAACACTAGGGAAAATCATGATGTATTATTACTAAATTTAACGGAGCATCGAAACAAATAAATATAATGAGTAAACATTGGGATGTATTGAAATGTGATGCCATTTTAGGACCTATAATCCCAGATAGACTTAGGGTAATTTATAGAAGAGCTCGGACTTTCAAAAATTTGTTAGCACCATCTAAATTTAGAAAGGTTAAGATTACACAAAATGTTACTCCTATACCTACCAAATTTGTAGGCAACTATCAATGTGGTGGTAGGTGTATCACATGTAAACATATAACCAATGGAGCCACCTCATTTAAATCTAAGCATTCCTCTAATACGTACCCTATTAAAGATTTGATCAACTGTAAAACATCATTTGTAGTTTATTTATTGGAGTGTATATGTGGCCTACAATATATAGGAAGAACCAAAAGAAGCCTTAAACAGCGCTTTTTA
Source organism: Ascaphus truei (assembly GCF_040206685.1). Lineage (NCBI taxonomy): Eukaryota > Metazoa > Chordata > Amphibia > Anura > Ascaphidae > Ascaphus > Ascaphus truei. The sequence goes on from NW_027456388.1 coordinate 44,002, forward strand.
GAACATAGAGGCAACATCTTGAAGGTATTAATGACCCATGGAGTCCCTAGACACTTTAGTTGTAAACATAACAAAGACCCCACTAATTTAAAAGTTACAGGGATAGAATACATTAGACCTAATGATTATGGAGGGGACCATGTACTAAGACTTAGACAACGTGAAACATACTGGATACACCAGCTTAACACTATGTCCCCTAATGGGTTAAACGAAGAAATTGACTTAGCTGCATTTTTATGAATCAATTTTATGAATAAGAATTTTAACAAACCTTTATCTTTCCCTATATTAATCAGATATTAATGTTGTTTTTATTATGATTGTTCAATGTGTTATGATAATAATAATCACGTGTATGCTTATGTGTTTTACTCTTGTTGTGATAGTAGCTGTTTTTAATATCCACAAAGATTTTAATATGTTTAATATAAAATTTATGGCAGTTTAAGTATTGAATTTATATTAACCATTTTTTAACAGTATTTTCAACGTCCTTCAATAAATATTCACAGTTTTTAATAACTGGTTCTATAGCTAATCATTAGATTAGACTCCTTATGTGGATACTGCGAACAACCACTAGGAGGGAATTAATATTATTTATCCATAGAAGGTACTTAATTGTTATTCCTATATATATATATATATATATATATATATATATATATATATATATATATATATATGATTGTTGCAGAGTACATGCAACTACACACGTGGGTTTCTTGACAACGCTGTTTTATTTAGCCTTGCAAAATATACAGCACACAAAACAAAAATAGCTTCATCAGCAACAAAAGGAAAATGGCTTTTCTTCAGCAGACAGACAAAAACAGTTTCTCTTTAGCAGACAGTGTATATGGCAGTTGCCCTTTTTCATGCAGGGGACAGACAGTTCACAATTCATCTACGTTTCTAATCAGACCTTGTATCAGGAAATCTCTCAGCAGCTTACTCCTCTCTCCTCAACCGACAGCCTCCATGTGTTTACAGCCTGGGTTTTAACACACCTTGATTAGGCAGCTGGGATCCAACTAATTGTCCTGAGGTTCCCAGCTGAAGTTAACCTAGTCAGTGCTGCACTGCAGACTAGACATAGGTTTTCCAGGCATATAACTGGTGGCTTTTGTTTACCCTGTCACAATGATCAATAGCAACCAAGCAATGAAAGAGCCCCTGACGAAGAGGACAAGGTCCTTGAAACACGTAGGGCTGACATTGCTAAGGTTGCTGGTGTTTTGCCGAGAGTACTGAATTACTGAGTACGCGTAACAGATAGAACTCCCGTACGCCGAGTTTGGAGGGGGAGCAAGTGGCTGCCCAAAGTCCAACCCTCGATTGACGACACGCACTGACGTCACGAGTCACCTGACGCGGAAGCGGATACACGCCGCCGATCGAGTGAAGGAGAGAGGAAGAGTCACTGAGCACCCCAACCAACAGACAAGTGGATTACTTCTGTTCCAGCAGTCATTCAAAGTACCGAAGTGCCTGGATCTATTTATTCTTTTGTGAGTGTTTATAACCGTTTTTAATTTTTCCATAAATTGACTATACTACTCTATGGGTTTTGCGCTTTTTTCTCTTTTTTGTCTTTGTTTCTTAGTTACTACACCAACAACCAACATGGCACACCCAACGTCATTTCGTTGGCTAATACACCAACTTCATATGGGGATATGCCGGGGTGAGGGGCGCTAGAGGAGTATTTATAGCCCTTATGAGAAATCTAATAGGTGGGCTGTAAACTACAAATTACTGTGCAACAAAGTGAACTTAAACTTTAAAATAAAGTACAGTCATAAATTATATAATAAAAAATACATAGATATGTGTATACATATGTGCCTTTTATCAAAATGAATGCAAATATTCTATTGAAAACACATGTGATGAGTGAACAACCTATATAAAGTGCATAAATATGGATGTGTGTATACTAAATAAATACACCAACACTGACGTTTTTGAGAAAAAAATTAAAAGACGGAATGATTAAAATTTTAGAGGATAAAAATCAAAATTCGACGCCTAAATAGGTGTAATTATAAAATATGATACTAAGCAAAGACTACACCGGGGCATGTTAAACAAACTAATATCACTACTGGCCAAACAGACTGCAGAAAACCAGGATACTACACGATAGTGCTTGTATCCAGGATTTCATTGAGACCCCCTGGAACCAAGTTAAGAAGCTTGAATATCCAGTAGGTTTCTCTACGGGAAAGAGTTTTAAATCTGTCGCCTGCTGATAGGGAGGGTGAAATGACATCAAGTCCCATAATTTTGAGACCATCATTTTTTTTGTCATGGCACTGGAGAAAATGTTTTGACACAGTGACTAGTAATACCGTTCACTATGTTTCTCCTGTGCTCGAGAAACCTCACACAGAAGGGCCGTGTAGTGCGGCCCACATGCTTACATTGTGTAGTGCGGCCCACATGCTTACATTGTGTAGCGCGGCCCACATGCTTACATTGTGTAGCGCGGCCCACATGCTTACATTGTGTAGCGCGGCCCAAATGCTTACATTGTGTAGCGCGGCCCACATGCTTACATTGTGTAGCGCGGCCCACATGCTTACATTGTGTAGCGCGGCCCACATGCTTACATTGTGTAGCGCGGCCCACATGCTTACATTGTGTAGCGCGGCCCACATGCTTACATAGTGTAGCGCGGCCCACATGCTTACATTGTGTAGCGCGGCCCACATGCTTACATTGTGTAGCGCGGCCCACATGCTTACATAGTGTAGCGCGGCCCACATGCTTACATTGTGTAGCGCGGCCCACATGCTTACATTGTGTAGCGCGGCCCACATGCTTACATTGTGTAGCGCGGCCCACATGCTTACATAGTGTAGCGCGGCCCACATGCTTACATAGTGTAGCGCGGCCCACATGCTTACATTGTGTAGCGCGGCCCACATGCTTACATTGTGTAGCGCGGCCCACATGCTTACATTGTGAAGCGATCGGATCCCTGGACGGAGTGCTATAGCAGGACGTCTTAGCACAGACAAAATAGTGACCACTGATAAAAGTACTCCCATGAAGGATCATTTTTTCCAACTAGAAAAACTATCCAAGGATGAAATGAGAGACTGGTGGGACAGTGTCTCATTGCAAAACTATCTGGATGAAAAAATGATTCCTAGAGGTTTGAGGATTTAAAAAAAAAAAAAAAAACTACTTTCTTCACCAGTGAATCATTCACAGGTGAATGCAATTATATTTTAACCAATTGCTCTAATTCTCTAATGAGATTACTGATTAAATATAGGGAAGGAGAACTTGAAGAGATTGAGGTTGAAATAGAAACCATTCAGACATTTTTATAGGATTTTAAGGATATAGAGGGGTTCTCCTCATTTGTTGACACCACGCATGCCAGGGTAGTAGAATTTGAAATTGTACTGGCGGGCAGGAAAGATGGTATGATGAATAGAGATAAGGAGGATTATTCCACCAATAGGGTGGACTCCTGGAGACCATTTAGACCCAGTAATTCCAAGGGTACATCTGGTTCCAAAAATAATAAATCTAGGGGATATGGTAAGAACACACCTGGGCGTGTTGGGCCAGTTCCATCTAGGCAAGATGAAACTACATCCAGGATTACTTTGGAGAATCGTTTCTCTGGAGCATGATGGTGCTTGTTCTAGGAGTGCCTCGCGCTGCAAACAGTTAGAACAGGGTTCCCATTCTCCTGAACGACTAGGACCCAAACAAGTTCGGAAAATGGATTCACATAAGGATGGTGATGATCATCTTTTTTTTAGAGAAGGTCTTAAAAGGCCAATCACTGAGGGAACAACCTTGGGTTCCACATTTGGAATCAAGCCTGTCCTGCTCCACTCCCCCCATCGACTTAAAAAGGGGAGAACATGTGGAAGAGGAAATAGGGCAGGGATAGAAATACTGTACAATAAAAGAAAGCAGCAAGATTGAGGCGATGGATTGTGCCAGAACCTATCTGCATTTTCAATCTTTCCTCTCATATTCTCCCCCCTGACCAAATTAATTTGTTAAATAGATGTCTGTCCTTTTGCCCTAATATGAATTCAGATTCATTTGAATTGTTTATTGATTTAAACCGTTCTATTCGAAAACTGAGACTAAAGAGGTTTTTGCTTTTTAAAAATGACGGAAATAAAAGTAAGCCTATTTTTGATGTTAGAGAACATACTCATTTAGAAGATTTGGCTGCTTTATGGTCAGAATCATGAATATTTGTCCACTCAACACCTGATGGACTCTTGTACTGATAAAGTTCCTGTCACATTGGCTAGTGGTGAAGATCGCCCTATTGTCCAATCTCCCTTTAGAGCCCAGTCTCTCTTTTTCCCGTATCAACATAAAGGAAATTATATTGATACCTTTTACACTTTCGTTAATCATGATTTTCAACAATTATGTAAAGAGCAGTTTAGTAAGCCCTTTCAGAGAAATATTTCTTGTGGGGAAGAATTAGCAAAGAGGGAATTGCAGAAAAAAGAAGACATTGTTATACGACAGGCTGACAAGGGAGGAGGGATTGTTTTTCAAAGCGGAGTGGTCTATAATAGTGAAGCAGTCCGCCTCCTGTCAGATGCAATGTCTTATATTAAAATTAAATCTGATCCCACCAGGCAATATCAGGCAGATCTGCAATCTGTATTGAAAGAAGCCCAATCTTAAAGCATAATCACTGATATAGAATATAAGTTTCTATTTATTGCACTATTTTTTATCATTTAACCAAGGTGCACAAATCCTTTATTAATCCCCCAGGCAGACCAATTGTTTCTGGGACGGACGATGATGACATCAAACTTGTCCCAGTATGTAGTTTATTTTCTACAGACCCTTGTTACATCTTTGCGGACACTTATTCGGGACAGTTTGCATGTCATTGAGTCCATCGCTCAGATCAAGTGGCGACCTACATATTTGTGAGCCACTTGTGACGTTCAGTCACTTTACACCTGTATTGATCATAATATAGGTTTGTCTGCGGTTAAACACTTTTTAGTTGGTGATGGTGGTATGTCTGTCATGGGAGATCAGGTTCTACAATATAAGACAATATAAGAGAAATGCTGCACACCTCAAAAAGAAAAATAATGATACAGTTACCGGTGCTCCAGTGTTTGCACGAAAGCCTGCAATCAGTCCTCAACAGATGAACAAAGGAACATAGGGCACAACGGGTTTAACAAATCAAACTCATTTATTGAGCCAACACATTGTGTGTTGGCTCAATAAATGAGTTTGATTTGCTAAACCCGTTGTGCCCTATGTTCCTTTGTTCATCAGATCAGGTTCTACAACACCTTTTTATAACTGGGATCATTTGATTGAGCAAAATAAATGGTAATTTATTTCTTATAAAAGACAGACACACAGTTACACCATTCAAGATTAACACACACACTAGGGATGGGGCTAACAAATAAATCTGTTTCCGGAACGAAATTCCTTCAGATCACCTTTTTAGAGCACTTTCCAATGACCGGTAGTTACTCACAAAAAGTCCTGGACATCTGTTACTTCGGCGCTGTTAGTGTGGCGCTTGGAATCTCCTTGGAATCTATGCTCCCCCTTGGCTGCAGGCCCTCTTAAGCGCTCAGGCTCTCATACACTCACCTGGACAGCTTATCAGAGCGTGGGAATTCTCCTGCCAGCCAATCACCGATTTGCCAGTATTGTAAAACAGGGCGGGCACTTTTTCTCAGGTAGCAAGGGGGCATGGGTTTACTTGGCCCCTCCGCCTCTTTGCATACTGAGCCCACCCTCTGCTCAGGCTCCACTCTGTCTGGATTTTGGCAAATGGTGTTAGCTTGCCTTGTGTCAGGCTAGGATATGGGTATTCCAGAATAAGGGCAGTGCCCCTCCTGTCCTAACACCTAGGCATCTGTGAGCCTTTCAAGTATGGTCTCCGGACCGACACAGAGGCACCAACTAGTAGCCATCTGTGTCACGGTGGACCAGAACTTATCAACACTTTTTATATTTTTGGGATTCTCGATTGAACACAAGGAGGCAAAATAAATTGTCATTTATTTCCTTGATAGACAAACACACGACAGCTTCAGAATACACTTAATACAGCACTTACTGGGATAGGGAAGCGAAATAAAATGTCCTTTGCAAGAAAGCGCAAGAAATGCAGTCTGATTCAAAGTCCGTTTGGCTAGATCTCAAGTTGCCGATCTAATATCTCCGCCAAATGAGGAAAGTTCATAAGACTTCGTTCGGGAGTCACCAGGGCTAATGAATTCTGGGGTTTGGGTTGAATCCTTGGTTGCGATGTTATTAACCCCTTGCATCCTGGAACCGCTACCGCTGTACTCGAACAGAATCTTGTGCAAAGTTTGGTTACGTCATGAATCACACGGGATAGCTCGGTGGGCAGTTTTATAGGGTTCACAGACCTATCTATAACATGCATGCCCAATCCCCTCTGTGGGAACATTTAACCCACCAATCTCCAATTTGCCCGTAGTTTGCAAAACGGGCAAAAAAGGCTTTCCGGTTTGCACCGCGCATGTGTTGGCTTGACACCCATGCAACTTGGCATACCTGGGGTACACCCCTTATCTGGCGACCCTGAGTCTGGGGTTTGGCTCCAAGGTGTGAATGGCTCATGCTGAGTACCGGGATCTGGCACTCAGCAACGTCCTGGCCAGTTTCACACTTTGGAACTCTGAGGCTTTTCATCCCTGCGGCTTTTCATCCCTGCATTTCACTAGACTCAGAGGCTCCCACTTAGCGGGACCTCTTTGAAGTGCAGGAAGGAAAATATCCTCAGCTCATTCACTCATGGCACATTTACATGCCAAAGGATTTCTGCCGGGCTTACAGAAAAAACTCTTCCTGCCTGTACATTTTAAAACTAACAGTATTATACACTTTATTAAAACATTATGTTCTGGGGGTGTCACAACTGTAATTTTTGTGTGTGCGTGGTTTATTTATTGGGTCTTGCACACCAAAAATTAGAGTGCTAGCTGTCTCCGTTCGTGAGTTAGCCCGCTTAATTGAAAGGCTTGCTGGTGGGAACACAAAAAACAAAACTGTGCGCTACTACCTAACTACCTATAAAGTTTAAATGTATATATATATATATATATACAGTGCAGTGACTATACCATCAATTTAGTGATAAAATTTTTTTAAAAATTAAACCACAACTCCCACAGTGAGATAATTATACATTAAATAATAAGTGCCACATAACCGTGTTGGGGATAATGGCGTCTGCAGCTGTAAACGCAGGGGTGGCTCAGCACCCCACACACACTAAGATAATGGAAACAAAAGAAAACAGCGCACAACGCCAAATAGTGAAGCAAATTCAACGATATATTATAGAATTAAAAAGGGGGTAATATATCTGCATACATGAAAAAAGTTGGTAAAAGGCATGTAGTGTGTATCACACTGTTTACCACTCGGCGGCTGTTAGCTGTAGATTCGGGTGCTTGCTTCCCTCTGCTGCTGCAGCTCAGTTGATTCTGGGGCAGGGCGTCAGTCTTTTCACTCCCAAGGGGATTTCCCTTCATGCAACCAGGTTCAGCAGCTGGTACTGGGGCTCGATGAAATCGCTCCTGCTTCCTGGCCGATATGAAGCTGCTCCTGTACCTCGGCAGGTGTATCCTCTGCACAGAGGTTAAAACGCAGCTTGCTGGGGTGCCCTCAGCGTGCCACGATGCAGCAGTGGTGGATTCAATAGGGAAGTTTGAACAGTCTTACAAAGTGAGAGACTTTGTAAGACTGTTCAAACTTCCCTATTGAATCCACCACTGCTGCATCGTGGCACGCTGAGGGCACCCCAGCAAGCTGCGTTTTAACCTCTGTGCAGAGGATACACCTGCCGAGGTACAGGAGCAGCTTCATATCGGCCAGGAAGCAGGAGCGATTTCACCGAGCCCCAGTACCAGCTGCTGAACCTGGCTGCATGAAGGGAAATCCCCTTGGGAGTGAAAAGACTGACGCCCTGCCCCAGAATCAACTGAGCTGCAGCAGCAGAGGGAAGCAAGCACCCGAATCTACAGCTAACAGCCGCCGAGTGGTAAACAGTGTGATACACACTACATGCCTTTTACCAACTTTTTTCATGTACGCAGATATTTTACCCCCTTTTTAATTCTATAATATATCGTTGAATTTGCTTCACTATTTGGCGTTGTGCGCTGTTTTCTTTTGTTTCCATTCTCTTGCTGGTGGGAAGCCAAGTTCACGTACTAATCACATCAATTGACCGACTTTCCGCCTTGCAAGTTACGCGAGCTACCAAGGTACGGATACATTTTATCAGAAAGCCACTTCAAATCTAACTACATGCCACTTATTCAATTGAACTTGCGGTTACAAGGTCGAGTGTTTGAAAATGGATACCAATACTTCAAACAGACCTCCCATCCAGCCACGCTTCTTCAATCAGTGCTGGCTTTGGCGCTCACAATGCCATCTTGTGCCTAAAAACCATATAGCACACTTTTTATGTAATTCTATTATTGCAGGCAGGGAACAGCCTGAATAATGGTACTAATAAGGTTGGGACAGGGGTAAATACATCAGGGTCATGCATATACTTTTAACCCCTTCACTCCCAATGCTAGTTGGGAGCTTGGCATAATACCTTTATTAATGACCTGATTAACCCTACTGTCGCCACACCTCCCCCACTCAAAGCGCAGGGTCTGCCCTTACCACCTCGTCTGGTGGTTGGGCTGGCCGGCCAGCTCTTGAGGTTAGTAGTTCCTGAGGACTGTCCTGCCGGGAAAGGCCATCAGCATTGCCATGCTCGCTGCCCTTCTTTTCTGAATAGTAAAGTCAAATTCCTGTAAGGCAAGACTCCAGCGCAAGAGTTTAGCATTTTCCCACGACACCCTCTGTAACTAAGAAGGTTGAGACAGGGGTAAAATACATCAGGGTTATGCATATAATTTTAACCCCTTCACTCCCAATGCAAGTTGGGGTTAATCAGCGGGGCATAATACTTGCATTAATGGCCTGATTTAACCCCACTGTCGTCGCAATCTGGGTCTTCCGGTATCCATGACTTAGAAGCCCTCAGTTCATATACACAATATCTATACACATTAAACGGGTATAGTTTAATAAAAGATATGGTGCCCTGTCTTCTGTGCGCTAAAAGTTATGAGTTCTTATTCTGGTGTCAGGAGTGGAGTGAGTGTGTCTATTCTCTTATAATCACTAGCTTCATTCCAGGCACACATGAGAAAAATGCTTTTAAACTTTTAAAACACTGCAAACATGCTCAGCTATACTAAGGACTCCCGTGTATACCTGCAGAAATATTTTAACCCCTTCATACCCATTTACCTTGTTTGGAAGATGCTGCAGCAGGGATCCTGGCGGTGAGTTGTAAGAACGTTTCCAGGGTCTGAGGTTGGCGGAGTAATGCGCTTAGCTGTATCCGAAGATATCACTCAATCTCCGGATACAACTGTTCGGGTATCCCATAACTCCAGAACCCCGCTACATAGACACATTCTGCAAAGACTTTCTCTGCCAAACCCACCCTGAAACTTACAGCATAGAAATCTCCCGATCCCAGCATCCCAGTAAAGGCAAAAATCACATTCTTTAATGTCGCAAAATCAGTATACAGTTGCAGTAATACATTTTCAACATCTGGGTCCCAGAGCTGACACTCTAAGACCCTAACACACGGGCCAGGGTTAACCAAGTGGGCTTGACCTTTATTATAAGCCTGGTTAACCCCTTCACCGTCAGTCTCACACACAGATTAATTTTATTCTTTCTATTATGGAATTTATACTTACACATAACTATTTTTTGTTTCAATCACAGTTTTATCTTGAAATCTGTGGAACAGCCATGGGAACCAGGTTTGCTCCTAGTTATGCCAATCTCTTCATGGGTTGCTGTGAGGAGAGCAATGTCTGGACTGTTAACCCATATGGGGCAGGCCTGGTTTACTATGGCTGTTTCATAGATGATATTCTTGTTATTTGGGACAGATTTTGGTGATTAATGATCATTTTTTTTTTTGCACTTTTCTACTAATGCATTTGGATTGGTCTTTGCACGTTGTGGATCCCGTCTCTATTGTTTTTTGGATCTCTTTCTCAAAGTTGACCCTTCTAACATCATCCAAACCGATGTGCATATTATGGAGGTGGCTACCAATAGCTACCTCATTGTCAAAAGTAATCACCATCGGAGCTGACTTAAAAACATTCAGTTTAGGTAATTCAGTCAGTTGCTCAACTGACCTAGACGCAATTGCTCAACTGACCTAGATTTTGTTACACAATCAAGTCTATTAAAGGACAAATTTATTCAGAAGGACTTAAAGATATCCCTCATAATTATTTTCAAAAGGCAGCTGGTTTTGGAGAGACTAGATCTTTTAAAAACCACTTATGAGAAAAAGTGTTTAAAAAAGGGTAAGGGACACACTCATTGGAATGGTGGGATGACCTGCACCACAAAATTCAGCCAATCTTATAGGTCAGTAGAGGCGATAATGAAACATCGTTGGGGCATTTTGGTACATGACCCCATCTTAAAAGGACACTTGGAAAAATATCCTTCCATGATTTATTGGAGGGCTGAGAGTATTAAGAGTAAGTTTGTTCCCACAAAGTTGAGATCAACTCCTACAAACATGTATAGTTTGAAGCCCAAAGGAAATTTCAAGTGTAATAGAGGGAAGTGCATCACTAGCGCCTTCCTCAACACAAAAAGATTATTATACCTCATGTCAGCGGAGAGACGTTTCCTGTCAAGGGATTTATTAATTGTCAAATCTCACATGTAATATATATGTTGTCATGTAGTTGCGGCCTTCAATATGTGGGCCGCACTACACGGCCCCTCTGAGGTTTCTCGAGCACAGGAGAAACGTAGTGAACGGTATTACTAGTCACTGTCAAAGCATTTTCTCCAGTGCCATGACAAACAAACTGATTGTCTCAAAATGATGGGACTTGAAGTCATTTCACCCTCTCTATCGGCAGGTGACAGGTTTAAAACTCTTTCCCGTAGAGAGACCTACTGGATATTCAAGCTTCTTGATTCCAGGGTGTTTCAATGAAAACCTGGATACAAGCACTATCGTGTAGTATCCCGGTTTTCTACTGTCTGTTTGGCCAGTCGTGATGTTAGTTTGTTTTACATGCCCCGGTGTAGTCTTTGCTTAGTATTCTTATATTTTATAATTACACCTATTTAGGCGTCGAATATTAATTAAATATTAAAATTTAATATAAATTTTAATTATTAAATTAATTTTTGATTTTAATAGTCTAAAAATTTTTTCTCAAACTTCACTGTTGGTGTATTTATTTAGTATACACACATCCATATTTATTTATGCACTTAATATAGGTTGATCACTTATCACATATGTATGATCAATAAAATATTTACATTAATTTTGATAAAAGGCCCATATGTATACACATCTATGTATTCTTTATTATATAATTTATGCCTGCACTTTTTTATTGTAACGTTTAAGTTCACTTTGTTGCACTGTAAATTGTAGTTTACAGTCCACCTATTAGATTTCTCATAGGGGCTATAAATACTCCTCTAGCCTCCCCCCCCTCCACATACCCCCTGATGAAGTTGGAGTATTAGCCAACGAAACGACGTTGGGTGTGTCATCACGGTGGTTGTTGGTGTAGTAGCTGTGAGGATTCCCTGAGGTGCAGCACCGGTGTAGTCCCGGTACACAGAGAGGTTGCATGCAGTTTACCAGCGTGTGAAAAAGCTGTGGCGGAGTGTCCCCCATCCTGATTGTGGTAGCCGGATTTGCCTTCATCTGTGGACAACACGCTTTCTGCTCTGGAAGTCTAGATTTGACACACTTGTGGTTGGTACACTGCCACTGTTTTTGTCCACGGAGCCATGTGGTATCACCCCGGCGGAGTGACGCTGGCTCCGACTCCATTGCTTTCCATCAGGTACTCCCTTTTGTGATTGCCCACTACAGACTGTCTTTCTTTCTCCAGTACATTTAGCCCTAGCTGACGGGTGCGCAGTCCAGCGTTTCCCCCCGAGACAGCATATGTGAGGCTTGACCTGTCAGGAGCTCAGTGTAACATTTTCATCTGGATTAACTCTGTATGTGGGCTAAAGTTGTAGTTGCCTACTGGTTACCTACCGTTCACCATCAGTATCTTAGGAGGACACTTCAGGACACACACGCTAAATAGACCGTTAATCCTCAAAGTTATTAATCCTCAAACGCTATTAATCCTCCAGGTTATTCCTCAATGACAATTGGATACAGCATCCACCAACTTCCTTTAATTATATTTCAATCGAGTTTTTCATATGTTCATGGTCACTCTGTCTGATTTTTATTAAATTGTAATTTTTTTAGGTTATTAGGATTGTGCGCGCATATTTTTGTTGCTATTCTCATGTGTTTTAGGGATTGGTTAGTCCTTGATGAGCTGCCTTTTCTTATTGCTTACATTGTATTAATTCAACACTCCTGCCTTAGCCCCATTTACACTAGATGTATTATTTGTGTTTGTGCACTTATTAATATATTGTATATTCTATTGTGCGCTGGTTTCATTTTTGTTAAATGTACCCTCCAATGTCCCTCAAAATAAATTAGGGAGGCATGCCTGTGTTGAATAGGAGCACACCTGAGGTACCTGGGTGGGAGATGTAAATATACTTTGCATAGTCGTTAGCATGAGTCTCATCCCACACTTCCTAAAAGACTTTCCATACTAACTATATAGAGTTGATAATAAGCCCAAGGCACCAACCTAATAACTGGCAGAAGGCACAATGAAGAATGTTTGTCCCTGTTCTGTTGTACCGTAGCCATATATGTGTCTATCCTTCATATAGCACCAAAATGAGTTCCCATACCTGTTGTAGCTCTCTCCCCCTGGCTTCCTTTAAAAGCAGTTTGCAAAACCTCGCTCTGAACTCTATAACCGTAAATGGTTTAGGTCGCGTGCTGCCAGGGATAAACACATGGACAAAAGGGATATGTGTGCAGGAGACACACAAAAAGATCCCCACTAGGGCGCACCGCAGACCTGAGTGGTATTAGATCCTGGTCTATAGATGCGCTAAACATACAACATATATACTTTATTAATAATTAAAATTTTACCTTAAAAAACCCGGAAGCTACTGATATTGCTAAGGTGTCAGGCCTCTCAGTAAATCAGAAGGTATATCTTCTTGTATGCCACTATCACTGATACTCCTCTTGAAAAGTCCCTTTGGATGAGGTATTAATATACCTTTATATATACACCAAATTATGTAAAGCGGAAAATAAATCAGTAATGCTGGCTAGGTATACACAAATAAGTTGCTCAATGTTGGTGAATGGATAGTGATAACTTATTGGAAGCTTGTCCCATAATTATTGGTATAGGGATGCACCTATTCTATGGGTATAGGAGTCTTAGAAATACTCTTGACATGTGCTGTGTAGATATAATGCTAGTGTTTAGACAGCCATACCATTTCAACACATACATTGGTAAGTATGCGCATAGAGAATCACGCTATATCTATCAGACTCCACGTGATGGTAGTTGTGTAACTCCTGGCTGCTATTCCTGATGTTAATACTCTGAAGTATATCTACAGCTGCTGCTCCCAGACACATCCCATTGTGTATTGCATTTAGCAGGTACGTGATGTGGCATGAGAAGTATATTATCACTCACAGTGGTGCCACTATGTAATCACGTAGTTGGAGATTTTGTCCTGCAATAATGCCAGATAGAGCTACACCTAATATTGTGTGCTCTTGTGGTATAATTACTGCAGCTTAGACACACAATATGTGTTCGTGTTTATGCTGTAGTGATGGATCAAGCAGTGTGGTCAATAGTTTATATTATTATCATATCCTATATTCGATCGTGCATCCGTGGTCACGTGTTGATGATGCTCGCGAGACAGCAGCATTAGTACAAAAATCAATACTGTTGCGTGGACACAGTGAGTATCTTCCTGCAGGTATGTATTGCTAATGTATTGCAATGGTATACTAGCACTGATTTATGCCAACATGTAGCGATAGCCGTCAATAACAGCAGTGCAGCTTAATCATCTATTGGAGACCGCACGCCAACTACCAGCCATATGAACGTCAGTGCTGGCTTTATTTGTGTAACATACAGTGTACCATACAATGGTATGGCGGTGTTAGGACGCGCGGCTGTGTTAACATGTGGGTGGCCTCCTGCAGGATAGCGTTATTCATATCCCGGTCAACACTTATTGCAGGATCGAAATATCTATCACTTTTACTGAGAATAGTAGCAAAGTTTAAGCAGTATGTGGACCCTTAGAGTAGCTTCATATTTAAACGTAACATTATTAAACCCGACGTGACGTCCGTTTCGTCGCCTACTGCGACTTCATCTGTGGTGGGCGTAGCCGCGTCTCTGTCGGCCCCTTTATACGTGTGCGTTGCTGTAGCAACCTAGAGACGCTATGGCAAAAATGCTACGTAGTGGTGGCACGGGTGTACTGCAGCTTGCAGTCTAAAATTGAAGATAGAGAAGCACATGTATTAAACCATAGTTTTGAACTGACACTATTGTCAATTCAACTGCTGGAAAGACCAGAGGTCCCTTGTAAATTCAGTGGGTCTGACTGATTAGATGTATAGCAGTTTATAAGTCCTCATATTGAACTATACAATCTTATTAGTTGAACATAATATTCAAAACCTAATGCTCATAGAGATAATACTAATATAATGCTCAAATCAATACCGAGGGGTCATGAATGCATCAAGCGCAGGCAAAGTATGATATTCAAAGCTAGTTATGATGATATCTTTATTGCTAGTGTGTCTATACACCTGATGATATCTATAGGAAAGGTGTGTAGACAAACCGTTCGTTGAGGACCATAGGATAATGTAGATAGATCCACCTTGCCTCACATTGTAACAATTTTTGATCCCAATTGCCTTTTCTGATGTTCATTGCAATGTGGTCAATACCCTGAAAAGTAAGGGTCTTGCTGTTTCCATCATGTACGTTGCGTACATGTCTGGAAACTGGGGTGTCTATGGCGTTACGGATGGAGCCTAGATGTTCAAGGACCCTCTTCCTCAGTTCACGCTTGGTTTTCCCCACATACTTCAGACCACAGGAGCAGTTAATTAAATAAATAACTCCTGTGGTTTTGCAATTAATAAAGGTTTTAACTGGGTACGTCTTGGTGTTTGGTGTGTTACTAAAGGTGGATCCTTCTCTCATGAATTCACAGGCCTTGCACTGATGGCATTTGAAAAAACCTTTCATCGGCAGCCATGTTTTCTGTTTTTTATTCCTAGTGAAATGGCTATGCACCAAATGATCCCTTATATTCCTGGATCTCCTCCACACCACTGACGGATGTGTTTTCAGGACTTTTTTCAAATCCTCGTCGCTGGTGAGTATAGACTAAAGTTTCTGCAATATTCTATTGATTGCCATTGGCCGTTGTAAGTACTGATGCAGCGTATTTCTTTGATGTTTTCGACTTTCTCTTTGTCCAGGAGAAGGTTTTCTCTCGGTGTGTTCAGGGCTCTGTGATAGGCCTTTTTTAATTGGTTGTTTGAATATCCGCGAGCCAGAAAATTATTTTTCATTTCTTTGGCTTGCGCTTTGAATGTTTCTATATTCGAGCAATTTCTTCGAATACGTAAATATTGCCCTGTCGGAATGCCACGAACCAGGGATTTTGGGTGGTGGCTGTCGGCCATAAGGTAACTGTTTGTTGAGGTTGCCTTTTTAAAATTACAGGTAGACAGATGACCGTCTTCGGTTTTGCTGATGGTGAGGTCCAAGAACGAAATGCTTGAACTGCTGACTTCTGAGGTTAGTTTTAGGTTGTGGTGGTTAGAGTTTAGAAGACCTAAAAAGGTATTCAATTCCTGTTTACTTCCCTTCCAGAGTAGCATGATGTCATCTATATACCGAAGCCAGATGTCAATATGGTTTGTGTACTGTTCCATGGCTTCTGAGAATACGCTTACCTCTTCCCACCATCCTATGTAGAGGTTAGCGTATGTAGGTGCACATGTTGTACCCATGGCTGTCCCCTGAATTTGTAAAAAGTACTTGCAGTTAAACAAAAAGTAATTGTGTTCCAGGATGAATTGAAGGAGAGATAATACAAAGTCATTATGATTTGTGTAGAGCAAACTTCTTGTTGACAAAAAATGTTTTACGGCCCATAAGCCAATATCGTGTTAAATACTCATGTAGAGTGATTCAACATCGAAGCTTACTAGAAGAGTTTCTTTGTCTACCTGTATGCCCTCAAGACGTTTAAGTACATCCTTAGTGTCTTGAACATACGATGGAAGGCTGGTTACAAAGTTTCTTAGGACCTTGTCAATATATTTGCTCGAATTTTCCGTCAAAGATCCAATTCCCGACACTATGGGGCGGCCTGGTGGTTTCGTGATGTTTTTGTGTACTTTTGGGATGCTATAGAAAGTGGCTATCACTGGATTGCTCTGCATCATAAAGTCCCGTTCTTGTTTTGAGATGACCTTATTCTCCAGACCATTTGTCAGAATAGTTTCCAGTTTATTTTTGAATATCTCTGTCGGATCCCGGTTAAGAACTTTATAGCATCGCTTGTCTCCTAAGAGTCTTAGATTTTCTGCCACATATTGTTCTGTATCCAAAAGTACAAGGTTCCCACCTTTGTCCGCTGGTTTGATGGTGATATTCTCATGGTTTTTAAGTTCCTTTAGTGCCTTTTGTTCTTTTGATGTTAGGTTGCTTTTGCCCTTTGTGATGTTGAGTTCCTCCAGATCTTGTGTTACTAATTTGACAAAAGTTGCTACATACGAACATGACTCTTGGTGCAGAGTAAAGCGACTTTGTGGCCTTAATGTAGTATGTGGGCCATCCCCTGGATTTTTTTCAGCATCTTCCAATAGGTCTACCAGGTTGTCCAGATGTTCCTGATCTTGTGTGGACGTCAGTTCTTCGTGTAGACCCGTGCGTCTTTGTCGTTCTCTGCGTTTAAAGTGTTTGTGCAGTAGCAACTTTCTAGCGAACAAGTTGATGTCTTTAATGGTTTCGAATAAATCGAAGGTACCCTTAGGGACAAAGGAAAGGCCTTTGCTAAGCACCTCAAGTTGATCTTTGGTAAGTTTGAGTTTTGACAGATTAATGACTCTGTTTTGTTCCTTAGTCTTTGTCACGTATCTTATCTCCTTCTCCTGGACCTCCTGTAATGTGACCAGCCTCCTCTTCCTCTTCCTCTCCACAGTGCCTCCTCTACGTGTTTTGTAGGGCCGTAGTCTATTTCGTCCTGTGCCTGATCTAAAAAATGGCACTGCGGTTCATTGGGTGACTTGTTCGTGCTCTTTTTTGTTTTTGATCTAGTGCTAATTTTATTTTTGAACTCGTGTTGGTAGCTGGGGTTCTCGTCTGTTTCTGAGATTTCCCATTCGGTTGATGACTCACTGAGCTCCTGGGCCTTGGGTTTAGAGACTTTAAAATGGTGTTTGTATATCCTGCCACTTTCATAATCAGCGGTGTCCCGGATAAACTTTGTACGTTACCTTTCTTTTATATCCTTTACATGTTTATCTATGTTTTTTTGCAGGATATTCTCAAAGTTCTCAAAGTTCTCAAAATCCTGACGTTCATATGGCTGGTAGTTGGCGTGCGGTCTCCAATAGATGATTAAGCTGCACTGCTGTTATTGACGGCTATCGCTACATGTTGGCATAAATCAGTGCTAGTATACCATTGCAATACATTAGCAATACATACCTGCAGGAAGATACTCACTGTGTCCACGCAACAGTATTGATTTTTGTACTAATGCTGCTGTCTCGCGAGCATCATCAACACGTGACCACGGTCACACTCCACTGCACTGACGGATGCACGATCGAATATAGGATATGATAATAATATAAACTATTGACCACACTGCTTGATCCATCACTACAGCATAGACACGAACACATATTGTGTGTCTAAGCTGCAGTAATTATACCACAAGAGCACACAATATTAGGTGTAGCTCTAGCTGGCACTATTGCAGGACAAAATCTCCAACTACGTGATTACATAGTGGCACCACTGTGAGTGATAATATACTTCTCATGCCACATCACGTACCTGCTAAATGCAATACACAATGGGATGTGTCTGGGAGCAGCAGCTGTAGATATACTTCAGAGTATTAACATCAGGAATAGCAGCCAGGAGTTACACAACTACCATCACGTGGAGTCTGATAGATATAGCGTGATTCTCTATGCGCATACTTACCAATGTATGTGTTGAAATGGTATGGCTGTCTAAACACTAGCATTATATCTACACAGCACATGTCAAGAGTATTTCTAAGACTCCTATACCCATAGAATAGGTGCATCCCTATACCAATAATTATGGGACAAGCTTCCAATAAGTTATCACTATCCATTCACCAACATTGAGCAACTTATTTGTGTATACCTAGCCAGCATTACTGATATATTTTCCTCTTTACATAATATGGTATATATAAAGGTATATTAATACCTCATCCAAAGGGACTTTTCAAGAGGAGTATCAGTGATAGTGGCATACAAGAAGATATACCTTCTGATTTACTGAGAGGCCTGACACCTTAGCAATATTAGTAGCTTCCGGGTTTTTTAAGGTAAAATTTTAATTATTAATAAAATATATATGTTGTATGTTTAGCGCATCTATAGACCAGGATCTAATACCACTCAGGTCTGCGGTGCGCCCTAGTGGGGATCTTTTTGTGTGTCTCTTACACACATATCCCTTTTGTTCCTTTAAAAGCAGACTACTTCCACTTCTTGGTTGACAGTTTAATCTTCCTTGTGGCGCACACCTGGGAAACACTAATAGTTAGATTAGGTACATGCATGAGCAGCGAGCAGCTCAAAAGTAGGATGTGACTGATACCAGCTGGTTTAGCTCCAACTGCTAGAGTTGTGATAGAGTTGTGACCTAGAAAAGGGGTTGTGGGTTCTAGTCCCTGTTATGGGAGGCCAAGACTTATCATAGGGATAAAACACCAGAAAGGACACAGAGATCAAATAAATGTATATTTATTCTGACCGGAGCCAGCGACACTACACTATCACAACCAAGCTATATTCACAATCCTTGGCCTATACAAAGGGGAATCCTAGACTGTTTAGGTGCCCGGTATCACCGCAATGACTTTCCTGGTGCCACTTCCACTCCTGTGAGTAGTGGCGGATTTAAAGTTGTACCACCCATCGGCACTTACCCCGGGCCGTATCCTCCTGCAGCGCCACCCTCCTCCTTCTGCAGTGCTGCAGCGTCACATGATGCCGCATGTCATGCGATGATGAGTTTCCATTAAAATGCGATCTGTGATATCACATAGTCATAGCAATGTTTTGCCATGTGATGTCACAGTCATTTGATGCCACGATGCTGTTGGAGGAGCAGGGCGGGACTCCCCATTGATTGCTGGGGCAGAGCATCGTGGGGCCTCTGTATGCCAAATTTTGCTGCCCCAAAATGTTGACGCCTTAGGCCGTGCGTATAGTGCCCGCGACAGGCGACGCCGGGCAAAAACAAATACATTGCCGCCGCTGCGTGCGCTTAAAGTAAGCGCGATGGTGGCGATGCGACGGAGCAACGTCGCGGACTTTATAAGCCGGAAATATTTTATTTTTCAAGGGCTGTCACCTCATGTGACAGCTCATGAACAAATCAAATGCCCGGAAGCCCGCGCCACCGCCGCAAAGCGAAATTATAACTTTCGCTAGCGGCTACGGGGGATGTCACCTGTCCTGTCGCCGGTCGCAGGCACTATACGCGTGGCTTTAGACCCAGGCCTATCCGTCATAATGGGAAATCCACCACTGCCCATGACGGCTCAATCAGTAGGTAGTGCTGGATGCAATTCGCCAAGCAGCACTTTTGAATAGTCTACGGTAGAGGAGCACACAGCCTCGCTTTCGGGGTTGCTCCGGCACACACTCGGAAAGTCCATACGACACAGTCAGTAACCACCCCAGTACTGAAATAGTCTGCCACTCTTCTAGGGTTCCCATCTCCATAGCCAAAGACTGAGAACGGCCAAGCGACCAATCGCCACACGGATGCTGGGTCGTGGGCCAATCACAAGCTCGTCTGTGCTTGCCAATTGGGTCCGGGTGTGTGATGGAGAGGCTGAGGCAAGGAGGGCGGGAATTACGAATCAGCCAATGGGAACAGCACCTACTTCGTCCTGTTCCAAGTGTAGGCTCGCTGTCTCTTGATGAGTGAGTGGGCGCCTCTTTGTCTGGGCAGACAATGGTCCTGCTTGTCCGTCCAGTGGCTCTCAGAACTGCCCATCCCCTCCCTCCATTGTCCACAACCTCCTCATGTGTCCCTCTGAATTCGTGTTCCTGTGAGTGCAGGCTGAGCAAGTTTGTTACCAGTCTAGCATGCCCATGGAACACAGAATACAAAGTTATACACCAAAACTAATTTTTTTCCATCCATAATAAACTGTTCAATCATTTTACACATACATACTTGGCCAGGTAAGCCATGATACGATGAATATACAGGGCTACGCTGTAATCCTGAAAAAGGAAAGAGGAATAAACCCCAAGTGTCCTATGCTCTAAAAAGTGTATATGACTGTTTGTGTGAAAGCAACCTCTTTCATATATGTAGAAAAATAGGCAATGTTGCTGCAGGATAAACAACTGAATAATAAAGTCAATAAGGAGGGTGAATTGCAGACTGAACCAGGGTGGGGGGCTAGTATGCAGGGAATAGATAGAGGCAAGAGGAGAAGCAACCGTGGATGCCTCCCTCATGAACTCACGGCAGTCTAGAGCCTGCTGCCCTTACCCGACCCGATGTCCTCACCGCCCGTCCTGTACACCTGTCCCCGCTCCACGAACACTCCACGAGGTGTTTGGTGTCGTCTCACTGCTTTCCTGGACAGGTCTCAGCAAGCTGTGCGCTCCGGCGCTACTCACGCTCTAGGGGGCGGCACCAGAAGCTGGGAGGGATACACGGCTCCCTATGCAGCAAGATAGCCAGCGTGCTCCAGCCAGGTTGTAGCGAATAGTAGAAGAAAGATAATGGTGGTCACTGCATGATAGAACTCAGCCAGAAGTAGTTAAAATCAGCTTTATTTCAAGATGCTGCACATTACAGAGAGAACATCTCTGATGCGTTTCGTCCCGACGTGGGACTTTATCAAAGAGTAATATTCTCTCAACAGACAGGCATCTTAAGTAGGCAAACTCATTCCCCTTATTGGTCAGATAATAATAAGACACAGTGATAAGACATAATCAAGCTGATTGCCTATCACTGTGTCTTATTATTAACTGACCAATAAGGGGAATGCCTACTTTAGATGCCTGTCTGAGAGAATATTACTCTTTGATAAAGTCCCACGTCGGGACGAAACGCGTCAGAGATGTTCTCTCTGTAATGTGCAGAATCTTGAAATAAAGCTGATTTTAACTTCTTCTGGCTGAATTATATCATGCAGTGACCGCCATCATCTTTCTTCTACTATACGCTGTATATCCATCCAGATGATGTGGCAATGGCTGGGCTTTAGCTTTATTATAAGAGTTACATTGCCCCTACCGTCACAGTCCTGTTGGGACTGACACCATTTCATCATTAGGTTGGTGCCTTAGGTTTATTATCAACTCTATAAAGTTGGTATGGAAATCCTTTTAGGAAGTGTGGGACGGATTCATTTAAATATACTTTACATAGCCAATAGCATATCACCCTGCCAAAATTTGACTTCTTATGAAACAAACCTCACCTCTTCCATGGTGCAACCAGATACTGTAAATAAGAAAGTGGAAAAAACTCCAGATTTGTGCAGATCTAGGAGAAGCAGACAGTCACTAGTGCAGTACAGCCTTTCTGACATCAAAAATGGTTTCTTCCTAGCTCCTGCCAATGTTTTTGCCTGCCTTTAAGGTTCTTCTCAAAGTACTAAAAAAGCAGCGCAGACGTCTGTCTCTCTGTCTGTCTGTCTCTCTGTCTCTCTGTCTGTCTGTCTCTCTGTCTGTCTCTCTCTGTCTCTCTCTGTCTCTCTCTGTCTCTCTCTCTTAGGGTGACCCAGCGTCCCGGTTTTGCCGGGACAGTACCGTTTTTTTCTATGCTGTCCCGGCTGCCAGTACATCCCGGCTATGTCCCGGTTTTTCTCCCTGGTCCGTTCGTTTTGTACTGTAGATGCGGTGCGCGGTGGCGGCGAGGATGCGGCAGCCCGGCCGGTGAGTATTTTTTTTTATTTCAGGGGGTTGGGCTTCTAATATGCCGGGCTGCAGGTGATTAACTGGAGGATGCCGGGGGCGGGGCTTTCTCCGCTTCCTCCCCGATCCCCGCGGCCCGCGCGGGGACAGCCGTTGGCTGTTTGGCGCTTTCCCCCCTCTGCCTCCGTTCCCTGCTGCTGCTGCTGCTGCCCGGGCGAGAGGTAGGTGCGGGGGAGAGCAGGGTTTGCGGGAGCGCGGATGGCTGGAGGGGGCAGTGCGGGGTTGCTTTTGGGGAACTCCCTGCTTCTGCCCAGGTGCGCGGCCTTATCCCCGATAGGTGGGAGAGAGCGGAGCCAGGTCTGGCGGGCGGGTTTTCCCCCGTCCGGTCCACGGGCTCGGCGAGCAGTGACTTCTGTCGCTGGCGGGCGGTGCAGGGGAGGCGGGGTGTATCAATGTGTGTGTGTGTGTGTGTGTGTGTGTGTGTGTGTATCAGTGGGTGGTTGTATCAATGTGTGTGTGTGTGTGTGTGTGTGTGTGTGTGTGTGTGTGTGTGTGTGTGTGTGTGTGTGTGTGTCAGTGGGTGTGGGTGGGTGTGTGTGTGTGTCAGTGGGTGTGTGTGTGTGTGTGTGTGTCAGTGGGGGGGTGGGGGTGTAAGTGGGTGTGTGTGTGTATCAGTGGGTGGGTGTGTGTGTGTATCAGTGGGTGGGTGTGTATCAGTGGGTGGGTGGGTGTGTGTGTATCAGTGGGTGAGTGTGTGTGTGTATCAGTGGGTGGGTGTGTATCAGTGGGTGGGTGGGTGTGTGTATCAGTGGGTGGGTGGGTGTATCAGTGGATGGGAGGGTGTGTGTATCAGTGGGTGTGTGTGTGTGTGTATGTATCAGTGTGTGTGTGTGTATGTATCTTTGGGTGTGTCTCCCTCCCTGTCTCCCTCACCCTCCCTGTCTCCCTCACCCTCCCTGTCTCCCTCACCCTCCCTGTCTCCCTCACCCTCCCTGTCTCCCTCACCCTCCCTGTCTCCCTCACCCTCTCTGTCTCCCTCACCCTCTATGTCTTATCTTAACTGCCGTATACCTACACCGAAGTAACCTACTCTGCTTTCTTCCAGATCTGACTCAAGTTTCACGCGGGAGACCTCGGAAGACAGGTAGGGAACACCTCCCCTCCAGTTTAGTACCTTGAGGGACTGCGGATCAGGTAATATCCCAGGCGGAATTGCTGCTTTAGAAATTGTGAAGAGGGGGCATCCTGACACTGGTTAATGGGTTCAGAATCATTCACATTTAGCTTTTTTTTTTGTTTGATTAGTGAGGTCATCCGACACACACACACACACGTAACTATGTAACAAGGACTAATGGTAGTAAAGTATAAGTGTACTACAATAAATAAACTGTTATGTAAAAAAAAAAAAAGTGTCCCGGTTTTTCATTTTCAAAATCTGGTCACCCTACTCTCTCTGTCTCTCTCTCAAATCAAATCAAATCAGCTTTATTGGCATGACGAAAGAACATTTCAGTATTGCCAAAGCGTGAATAGTAAGGGGTGGGGGACAATAATTACACGAATACTAGTGGGTAGGGTATAATGATTGCAGGGTATATGGGTAACAGTTTCACACCGGGGTGTGGGGGTTAGTGGACGTCTCTCAGCTTGTGGCAGGTGTTGATATAGTGTGCAGCCAGTTCTGCTGTGGTTTCATCTTCTCCCAGGAGGATCGCTAACTAACAGCAGTTAGTTTCTCTAGGTGGGCACTCCTCACTTCGGAGTATTGTGTGCAATGCAACAGGAAGTGCGTTTCATCTTCTACCTCTCCTAGCTCACATCTTTGGCACAGTCTCATCTCCCGGGGCTTCCAGTTCTGTCTGTGTCTGCCTGTTTCTATTTCTAGGCTGTGGGCACTTATTCTGTACTGGCCCAGGGTCTGTCTCTGTTTTGGGTCTTTTACCTTCAGTAGGTAGGGTGCCAGAGTGTATTCTCTCTGCAGGCTGTGGTAGGTTTCCAGCTTCTTTAAACGCTGGATATCATTTTCCCACCTTGTCACATACTGCTTCTTCATTTCGTTGGAGATTGAGTTGATTTCTTTTTTCGGCAGGTTGTTAATCTGTGTGGGGTTTTGTCCTGGGAGTGAGAGGACAAGTTGTTTGATGGCACAGGGTTTAGTGAGGAGGTCCTGGCTTTGCATTGCTCTGTAGCAGTAAGACTGTGGATGGCTCTTGTTTAGGTGGGCCCAGAATGTCAGTGCTCTCTTCTGTACAGTGAGCAGTAGAGGAAAGCGGCCCAGCACAGCCGGCATGCATTGTTTGATGTACTCCTGTGTACTTGGAGAAGGTGTTTGCAGAATTCCAGATGCAGTATTTCTGTTGGGCTGGTATCCCATTTTGTGGAGTCTGGGTATGTTACAGGGCCCCACACCTCGCTGCCATACAGAAGGATGGATGTGATGATGCTGTTGAATATTTTCATCCAGATTCTTATTGGTGGTTTGAGGTGGTACATCTGTTTCCTTATTGCGTAGAATGCTCTGCGGGCCTTCTCCTTCAGTGTATTTATGGCCAGGTTGAATTTGACTGATGAGCTGATTGTTAGACCAAGGTATGTGT
Source organism: Ascaphus truei (assembly GCF_040206685.1). Taxonomy (NCBI): domain Eukaryota; kingdom Metazoa; phylum Chordata; class Amphibia; order Anura; family Ascaphidae; genus Ascaphus; species Ascaphus truei. The sequence continues at coordinate 68,830 of NW_027456388.1, forward strand.
AGCTCGTTGTCTGTTCCAGTGCATTATCGTCCAGTGTGAATTGAGATATGGTTGGATGTTTTTTAGATTTTTTCTGGAATACCATTATTCTGGTTTTTTCTAGGTTCACAGAGTGCCCAGGTCTGGCTGAATTTTTCTAGTATTGCCAGTTTCTGTTGGAGGCCTTGTTCTGTTGGAGACAGCAGGAGCAGGTCGTCTGCGTATAGTAGGGACTTAATCTCAGTTCCAGCCAAGTTGAGCCCAGGTACTGAGGAGGATTCTAGGGCTGCTGCGAGCTCATTGATGTAGATGTTAAAAAGTGTGGGACTCAGGCTGCAGCCCTGTCTAACTCCACGGCCTTGATGGAAGAAGTCTGGCCTTTTGTTATTAACTTTCATGCAGCATTTGTTTTCAGAGTACATACTTTTGATCGTGTCGTATGTTCTCCCCCCTATTCCGCTCTCTAGTATTTTCAGCAATTGGCCAGGATGCCAGATGGAGTCGAAGGCTTTTTTGAAGTCCACAAAGCAAGCAAATATTTTGCCCTTGTTGGTGTTGTGGACGTGCTTATTAATCAGGCTGTGTAAGGTATAGATGTGATCCGTGGTGCGGTGGTTTGACAGGCTCTTACTCAGTACACTCCGCTCTGTCAGGAAGGTGAGGATTCTGCTGTTCAAGATGCTGTTGAACAGTTTCCCCAGGGTGCTGCTGACTACGATTCCTCTGTAATTGGATGGGTCCAGCCTGTCTCCTTTTTTGTGGATAGGGGTTATCAGTCCTTCGTTCCACAGTTCAGGGAAGTAGCTAGTAGTGAGGACCAGGTTGAACATTTTCAGTATTGCTTCTTGTATGGATTGCTATACTTCAGCATCTCTTGTAGAATGCCATCTGGTCCGCTCGCTTTCTTGGTTTTTATTAGTTTTATTTTTTATTTTATTTCCTGGACTGTGATTGGTATGTCCAGGGGGTTTTGGTTATCTTTTATAGTGTTCTCCAGTGATGTTTGTTTGGTGAGGATTTGTTTTTGTTCTTGCGTCAGGTTTTCTTCTGGGATTTCTTGGTAAAGGTCCTCAAAGTAGTTTTTCCAGATGTTGCCATTCTGAATGGCCAGGTGTCTGTTATTCTGCTTTGTATCCAGATGTTTCCAGGTTTGCCAGAAAGTATTTTCATCTAATGCTTCTTCAATTTTTTCTAATTTTTTGGTAATGTGGTTTTGTTTTTTCTTCCTTAGGGTGTGCCTGTAGTGCTTTAGGTGTTGGTGGTACCTCATTTGTAGTTCTGTATTGTTTGGGTCTCTGTGTTTTTGGTTTGATATTGTTCGCAGGCTTTTTCTAAGGGTGTTGCATTCCTTATCAAACCATTTTTCTTTGATTTTGTCATTTGTTGTTGGTCTGTTAGGGCTAGTTTTTTTCAGGTTTGATTTCTTTGCTATTAGATGGAATATTTTGCTGAGATTTCTTACTGCCAGGTTTACACCGTGTTTGTTCTGCTCGTAGTTTGTGTCCTGGAAGCTTTGGAGTAGGTTTCCAACTTCTGAGCTGTTGATTATTTCTGTGTATGTCGCGAGGCTCTGTTTTGTCCATTTGTAGGTGGCTTTCAGGCTATGAAGGTTGGAGAGGGGTTTTTGTGGTGTGCTTGGTTGGTCTGGTCTCTTAATAAAGAGCAGTGTTTGATTGTGGTCTGAAAGGGGTGATGGTGGTGTAACTATGAAAGCACTGATGGCTTGTGGGTCTATGTCGGTTATTGCGTAGTCCACTACGCTGTTGCCCAGCACAGAGCTATATGTGTATCTACCCAAAGAGTCTCCTCTTGTCCGTCCATTGATAATGTACAGTCCCAGACCACGACACAGGTTTAGGAGCTCTTTACCATTTTTGTTTGTTGCACTGTCGTAGCTGGTTCTTTGACATGTCACAGAGCTATGACAAGTGTCATTTCCAAAGATGTAGTTATTTCCATCTGAAGATATGTAGTCCTGTTCTCTGCCTGTTCTGGCGTTCAGGTCTCCACATATCAGCACTTTACCCAGAGTCTGAAAGTGGATTGCCTCTGTCTGCAGGGTCTCGAAGATGTCTGGATTATAGTATGGGGAGTCGGAGGGGGGGATGTATGCTGCACATACATATGTGTCATATAGATAGGTGAACATGGAGCCTTTTATTTGTAGCCACAAGTGGGTATCTCCTCTCTTCATTGGGTTTATTTGGCTGTTAAGCTACTCTTTGTACCATATTATGATTCCTCCTGAATGGCGGCCTCGTTTCACACCTTTGTGTTTCTGGGCTGGGACTAGGAGCTGCCTATAACCCTCTCTGTCTCTCTCTCTCTGTGTCTCTCTGTGTCTCTCTCTCCCTCTCTCTCTCTCTCTGTGTCTGTCTCCCTCTCTCTCTCTCTCTGTGTCTTTCTCTCTCTCTGTCTGTCTGTCTGTCTCTCTCTCTCTCTCTGTCTCTCTGTCTGTCTGTCTGTCTCTCTCCCCCCCTCTCTCTCTCTCTCTCTCTCTCTCTCTCTCTCTCTCTCTCTCTCTGTGTCTCTCTCTGTGTGTCTGTCTCTCTATCTCTCCCCCTCTCTCTCCCCCCCCTCTCTCTCTCTGTCTCTCTCTCTCTCTGTGTGTCTCTCTCTCTCTCTCTCTGTGTCTCTCTCTCTCTGTCTCTCTCTCTTTGTCTCTCTCTCTGTGTGTCTCTCTCTCTCTGTCTCTTTCCCTCTGTCTCTCTCTGTCTCTGTGTCTCTCTCTCTCTGTGTGTGTCTCTCTCTGTGTGCGTCTGTTGTGCATGTGCGGCGCCGGCGGCTACTGCGCAAGTGCGCCAAGCCATAAACAGCTCCAGTGCACCAAGTGTGGGAAGCTTGAGAATCTGCGCCAGGTGTCATAACGGCCTCTTCTGCCAGTAGTGACGTCACTTCCGGAACTGCACTTCCGTCTCCATCAAGGCAATTTACTCCAAGCGAAATTTTCATTTGGTAGGTGCCAGGATAGAAGTTTCACTTAAAAAATTAAGCAGGCTTATTACAAAAAAGGGATATTGTAGACCATGTCTATATAACGACAGATCTTGAGAAATACAACCCTTTGTCCTGGGCTTTACTTATTGCCAGTAAAGATATCATCATTAAAGATGTCAGTGATACATGATGCTTGCTGCTTCCATGTGAGATGTTGGTGAGTTTATGGAATGTCTTAATATAAGCATGAATGACCTCTTCTAACAATTTATAGCAGCGTGAAGTTATTGTCGGAGCTTCTTAAACAGATATTACACCACTTCCGATCTAGAGACATTTATTGGCACAGAGAAAAAGGAAATCTTCAGCAGTTGCGGATGAAAACTTTTGATACATGTCCTTTTGATATTGTGCCAAGCGGTTCCTCCATAATTGCTCGAATACCCACATCCAAATCCCTCATTGGCACAAACAGGAAAGATCACTCAAAGAACCTTTCTAAATTGATGTAAAGGGCGTATCATGAAATGACTCTCCTTGCTTCAAGTTAATTACATAATGCACATTTAAGCCCCTGTATTTTTCACAAACTATGTGTTATGGTTATCATGATTAATATAGTTGGCAAAAGTAACTTTGAAAATAATAATTATACTGTAGGTGCCTTATTTAAAAAGAAAAAGAAAAAAAAGGCATGAATAACCTAGCCATAATGCCATAAATATACCCCTGTCTCTAAATCATCAAATTAGTTGTGTCAGACTTGTATATTGGTAGCAGATGATTGAGTTTATTTAAATGGAGTACCACATTTTAGATAACCATGTATTTAAGAAACCCAGTTAATGTTAGATTGCTTTAAAAAGAGAATGTCAACTTATATTATACATAATAACATTTTATGTTTGACATTCTTGATGACATTTAGCAATAGGGATCAGTAAGATGGGAAGTCAATACATTCCTGTGTTCTTTACAAAAGTTCAGTATGCAAATGGTATTGAACATGTCTGCCTCTGTTATTCAGTTTGATTGCTGAAAGTCATGCGCTTTGAAATTCTTACTGTGACTGCATACTCATATTGTCATTCCATATTACTCCTAACATCATCATCTTGCACATACAGATGTATTAAGGCTTATTGCCTTTGGTGCTGCCACGCATGGTCGCAGCACCAAAGGATTAATGCTGCAGGGGGTCCAATTCGGAAACACTTTGCGGCAGACACTGTCCTCAGCGTCGCAGACAGTAAGTCTTGCTGCATCTGTCATGCATGATTAATGCAATACAGGTCCCTTCTGCAGCAGACAGTTCTATTTGGTTTACAACAGAAATTAACTTAAAAGATAGAACTGTTGCCACTGTCCTGAATCAGTTTGACCACTGGTCCAAGAGCCATAAAAAGTATTATTTGAAAATAAATGGTGTGTAGAAAATTACTCTAGTAATGCAGCTCCAAAATATTGCTGCTCACGTAGAACCTGTCCCAGATGAGCCTGCCAGAAATTTAGCTCTAACTAAAGTTGCCACCAGTCATATGGTGTGGCGAGAACATGGGGCAGTAGTGAGCTGTGTCCCAAAGATTGCAACCTGTTGCTCCTTCAACCTGTGGAAATGTTACGTAATTGAATTATAATGCTTACTCCAAGTGATTTTCAACCGGGGTTCCGCGAGCACCCTTTAGGGGTTCCGCGGCCGCCAGGGTATGGAGAGCTGGGACAACTCTCCCAGCTGTCCCAGGCCTGGTGGCACCCCTCGTAGTAGTGACCCGGTGGCTGCAGAGCTCAGTAGTAGCAGCTGCCTGGTCACTGCTATCCTTAGTTTCCCTTCTCCTGCCGGCGCCGGAAGTCGCGTCAACTTTCGTGTGACAGGAGGGAGAGGAAGGATCAGGTAAGAGTGCGCGCTTTCAACTTCCTTAAAATGAGTGTGCGTGTGTGTTTCCTTAGTGTGTGTGTGTGTGTGTGTGTGTGTGTGTGTGTGTGTGTGTGTGTGTGTGTGTGTGTGTGTGTGTGTGTGTGTGTGTTTTAGCTCCCTTTAAAATGAGTGTGTGTAAGCGAGAGGGGGTCTCTGTGTGTCTCTCTGTGTCTCTCTGTGTGAGGGCTCTCTGTGTCTCTGTGTGAGGGCTCTCTGTGTCTCTGTGTGAGGGGGAGTGGTAGCTCCCATAAAGTGTGTGTAAGAAACGAGCAGCTTGTAGCAAGCACGGTACATAAACAGTAGTTTATGCTCAGCAGTGTAGCAGAGAACTGATTGGGTATTTAAAGGGCAGGCAGCCAATGGGAGGAAGGCACACAGCTGCAGAGGAGGTGGAGGGTTGGTCAGCGCACGGGATTTTGCTCAAACGTAGAGATAAGAGGATAGGAAGATATGGAACACGGTATTAGTGTTTTAGTAATCGAACGGTACAATACAGCCAAAAGAATGTTGGAATTAAAAATGTATGAAAAATATATTTTTAAAATAGCTTAAAACTCTTTGGAATTAAAGAACCTTGGTAATTAAAAGTAAATATATGAAAAAATATATTCTAAAATAGCTTAAAAATCCTTAAATAAAATTTAAATGGAATTGTGTGGTTTTTTTGTGAACAGAAGCAGAATATGTGCTAAATGTGGATGACTAACAGGGTGTGTTTATATAGCCTGTTGTTGGTCTGAGGTAAAAAGGGGATAATGGGGCTGGTTAGCAGAGTTTAATGCGCAGTCTTTCCTTCACGGAATGCTGCTAAAAACAATAGCTTTCTCACCCTCCTGGTGGAGGCAGTACGTGAGTTGCTTCTCTCCCGGGGGCCCAAATAGGAAGAAAAGGGCCGAACTCGGTGAGTGAGCAAAATAGAATTTATTAGGTACAGAAAACAAAGTCAAAATAACACTCACGGTACAGCTTTAAAACAGCCCAGCATCAGCCTGATCGTCCGGTGATATTCCTCTCACCAGTACAGCTCCCGTGGTTGCGTCCGACGGCGGGACCGGAAGAGGAGGTCTTACCGGATGTCAGCAGGCTGGCTGGGTCCTTCAATCAATGGGCTCCGGCAGGGAACAACTAGTTTCGCAATAACCTGACGAAGCATTATTGCAAAACTAGTTGTTCCCTGCCGGAGCCCATTGATTGAAGGACCCAGCCAGCCTGCTGACATCCGGTAAGACCTTCTCTTCCGGTCCCGCCGTCGGACGCGACCACGGGAGCTGTACTGGTGAGAGGAATATCACCGGACGATCAGGCTGATGCTGGGCTGTTTTAAAGCTGTACCGTGAGTGTTATTTTGACTTTGTTTTCTGTACCTAATAAATTCTATTTTGCTCACTCACCGAGTTCGGCCCTTTTCTTCCTATTTGGGCCCCCGGGAGAGAAGCAACTCACGTACTGCCTCCACCAGGAGGGTGAGAAAGCTATTGTTTTTAGCAGCATTCCGTGAAGGAAAGACTGCGCATTAAACTCTGCTAACCAGCCCCATTATCCCCTTTTTACCTCAGACCAACAACAGGCTATATAAACACACCCTGTTAGTCATCCACATTTAGCACATATTCTGCTTCTGTTCACAAAAAAACCACACAATTCCATTTAAATTTTATTTAAGGATTTTTAAGCTATTTTAGAATATATTTTTTCATATATTTACTTTTAATTACCAAGGTTCTTTAATTCCAAAGAGTTTTAAGCTATTTTAAAAATATATTTTTCATACATTTTTAATTCCAACGTTCTTTTGGCTGTATTGTACCGTTCGATTACTAAAACACTAATACCGTGTTCCATATCTTCCTATCCTCTTATCTCTACGTTTGAGCAAAATCCCGTGCGCTGACCAACCCTCCACCTCCACTGCAACTACAAGAAGATTCCGGGCTTTATCTTCTCTACTGGTCCAGCTGCAGAAAACAACAAGGGCAAGTATACACTACCCTTTCTTTGGTTACACACTACCACACAGGCAACATCGCAAGCCTATACAAATAGGGAGCGCCCCAACCTCTTTTCTTTTTGACACAGCTGCAGAGTAAGGAATGTGGAGCAGCCCACAGCTGCAAGGTAAAGAGCACTCGGGCATAGACTGTCCACTAATAGGCAGAGGCAGGTGCACAGCAGGCGAGGAATAATTAAGAGAATTAACCCCTTATTTGCTTGTCTGCGCGTAGGCAGCATGCGATGTAGATTGCCCGTGTCGTCATGGGGCGGTTGCAGCTGTTTCCATTCCTGGCAGCGCGGCACCTGCGTGCAGCGACCGCATCGCCCACAATGCTGTCCCCTGCGGTTGCGTCACGGGAGCAAGAACCCGAAATCTGCGTATCATGGATCAGCTTGTTAGTATCGTGGCATGTGCGCGCAGACGGAGGTCCGCGCGCCTCTATCATGGCAGCGCATTGTGTCCGGGGGCGGGGCCTAGCCCCGATCCTTACACTACCCCCCCTTCAGGGGCGACCTCTGGTGACCAAGAGATGGTCTAGAAGGATATTTGTGGGGAAAGGCCTTGAGGCGTGTACCTGTTCTTGGGAAATCCACTCTCATTCCTCAGGGCCGAAACCCTTCCAATGTATCAGGTATTGGAGTTTTCCCCTTGAGATTCTGGAATAGATAATAGCCTGGACCTTAAACTATTGCTGGCCCTCTACTACGGTAGGTTGAGGGGGTAAGTCCAGAGCTGACGAGTGGTGTTCTTGAATGAAGGGTTTTAAGAGGGACATGTGGAATACCAACGGAATTTTCGTGGAAGCCGGTAGTTTCAGTCGATAGGCGACTGGGTTGATCTTTTCTGTGATGACAAAAGGTCCAATGAACCTCGGTGCCAATTTTGAAGATGATACCTTCAGGCGGATATTCTTTGTCGAAAGCCAAACCCTTTGCCCTGGTGTGTAAATGGGGATCTCCCGACGATGACAGTCTGCCTGCTTTTTTTGTGCAGAGATGGCGTTTCTAAGGTTTAGAAAAGAGGAACCGGGCGCTTCTATACAGTGCAGTGAAAAAATGTGCTCACAGATGGTGGTATATATATATATATATATATATATATATATATATACATACATACATACATACACACACACACACACACACACACACACACACACACACACGTGTAATATATATATATATATTTGCTTAATATAAAACACCCTTAAAATGAACTGTTCGTGGGTGTGGGTCCAAAGTTGCAGAATTTCCTTTTCCTGGTAAGGGGAGTGCTGGTAGCTCACGTGACGTGGTATATGTAAAGAAAATAGAAATACAATAGTATTGCCAGTTAAAGGAAGGCTCTATCTATCGTGTGTCAATAGTCTCACTCACAAACTAGATGAGATTTTGAACGCAAATCAGAGATCCCTCTCTCTCTCTGATGGGAGCCCTTTAGAGATCTTCACACGGGGAACTCTATATGGAAGTCAGTGTAAATTTCATAAAATTCGGGTTACATGGGAGAGAACCGACTTGTTCACCGGGTCCTGCCGCCACTCCACTTTCTCATATGTCACTACCGCTGACGTCTTGTTTCAGGGTGGAAGTGTTCTCAGTGGTTACTGCGGTGCCCTCAGTTGCCAGCTCTCACTCGTGTCTCGATCTCCAATCCCCTTGGTCTTCCCAGAAACCCAGCTGATCCGATTCAACGCGTTTCACTCTTCCCTGAATTTTATCCCAGGACTCCTGGAGGTATTGAATCCTGCTCTCTGCCGTGGGAATTCCAGAACTGAGAACAGTGGTTGGAAGTGCAGAAGGGTGAAACCCGTAGTTGGTGAAGGGTGATTGTTGAGTGGATTAGTTTCTTAAATTGTTATGAAAGAACTCTGCCCATGGCAGAAGGTCCGTTCAATTGTCCTGAGCATCGGAAATAAAACAGCGATTGAACTGCACGCGGGATTGGTTGGTCCGCTCCGTTTGGCCATTGGTTTGCGGTTGATATCCCGAGGAAAAATGAAGGGCGATGCCTAGTTGTTGGAAGAAGGCCCTCTAGAATTTGGATAAGAACTGAGAGCCTCGGTCAGAAATGATAACTTGAGGTGTACCGTGAAGACGAAAAAATTTCGCTGATAAATACTTAGGGCAGTCTGGAAGCGCTGGGTAGGCCTTTGAGCGGAATACAATGTGCCTGTTTGGAGAAGCGGTCGACCACCACTAAGATAGTATCCATCCCTTTAGATCTAGGCAGCTCCAAAATGAAGTCCATGGAAAGGTGAGTCCATGGATGATCCGGAATCAGAAGGGGTTGAAGAAGACCAGATGGTATGTTGCGAGGCATCTTGTTCTGAGCACAAGTGGCACATGCCGAGACGAAGTTCTTAATATCCTTACGCATACCTGGCCACCAAACAGTCAGCTCCTGAAGGTCGATCGTCGTCCTAGTACATGGAGGGCCGACAGTTTTGGATGCATGACCCCATTACCTTCCAGTGAAAAGTAGGTGGCGTGAATAAGCGTCCCTCTGGAACCTTGAGGCCCTCTGGGATAAGAACTTGGGTCTTTGTGACGTCGCGTAAGGCGTCGAAGGTGTTGGCTGAAAAAATACAGGCCGGGGGGAGTATGGTCTCCTGGCGATCCTCCGTCTTATCCTCCACTACGAATTGTCCGGAGAGAGTGTCTGCCTTTATATTTTGAGCTGGGGAGGTACGAAATGACTAAGTTGAATCGAGAAAAAAATTAAGACCAACGTGCCTGTCGTGACCCCAAGCGACGTCCACCCTCAATATATAATAGGTTCTTGTGGTCGGTCAGAATTGTGATGGGATTTTCCGTGCCTTCGAGTGTCTCTACTCCTCTAGCGCCATTTTAATTGCCAGAAGTTCACGATTTCCCACGTCGTCATTTTGTTCTGCAGGGGAAAATTTCTTAGAAAAAAAGGCGCAAGGATGAAGTCGGGCTTGAGGGTTCTTCCTCTGGGACAAAACCGCTCCAGCTCCGTCTGAGGCGTCCACCTCGAGTGTGAAGGGCAGTCCTGGATCCGGGTGCACCAGGATAGGTGGTGAGACGAAGGCTTTCTTCAGCCTTTCAAAGGCATTAGTAGCTTCCAGAGGCAAGAGAGCCGGATCGGCACCTTTTTGGCTTAAGGCCGTGATCGGTGCTACTACTGAAGTTTTGAATAAATCTCTGGTAATAGTTAGCTAACCCCAGAAACCTTTGTATGGCTTTAAGCGACATAGGGCAAGGCCAATCTACCACCGCTTTCACCTTGGCAGGATCCATGGCTAGTCCAGTATTGGAAATGATATATCCCAAGAATGAAGTCGTTGTCTGTTAAATTGGCATTTTTCGAATTTGGCGATGAGATGATTCTCTTGTAATCTTTGGAGAGCCTTCTTAACGTGCCCCGGATGTTCATGTACAGATTTGGAAAAGATCAGGATGTCATCCAGGTAAACCATTACGTATTGACCGAGAAGGTCCCGGAAGATCTCATTGACAGTCTTGAAAGACTGCTGGAGCGTTGCAGAGTCCGAAGGGCATTACCATGAACTCGTAGTGTCCATCCCGAGTGTTTAAGGCTGTCTTCCATTCATCTCATTGCCGAATACGCACCAAGTTGTACACTCCATGGAGGTACAGCTTGGTAAAGATGGTGGCACCTTGTAGTCTGTCGAATAGCTCCGAGATCAGCGTCAGTGGCTAGTGATTCTTAAGTTATCTTGTTGAGGCCGCGGTAGTGATGCTGGGCCTGAGTGAACCATCTTTTTTCTTTACGAAGAGAAACCCTGCACCTGCGGGTGACAAGGATTTGTGGATGAAACCCCTCTGAAGGTTTTTCTGGATATACTCAATCATGGCCTTAGTCTCAGGAGGGGATAGAGGATAGGAGCAACCTCTTTGAGGAATGGTGCCTGATAGGAGATCGATGGGACAGTCATAGGAGCGATGAGGCGGCAGTTCCTCGGCTTGGACCTTGTCGAAGATGTCCCGAAATTCTTTGTAGGTCTCCAGTAGTTGTCGTTTATACTGTTACGGTAGAGATACCCCCGCTAGACCTTTGAAGATCAAACACTTACTTTGGCACTGATGATTCCAGTTAAGAGGTAGGGACTCTGTCAAGTTGATCTGAGAGTTGTGTAATTGGAGCCAAGGTAGACCCAGAATGACATCTACTGACGGTGTATGGATGGCGTCCAGATGAATCTTTTCAGAAAGATCCTCGCCGACTTGTAAGGAGATGTGTGGTTTGTAAAGACATGAAAGCAGACTGTAGAGGGCGACGTCTATGGCTTCTAGCCCTACGGGGAGATCTTAGAATATCAAGGGTATCTTGTTCCTTTCGGCGAACCCCTGGTCAATGAAGTTCCCTCCTTACCCGGAATCCACAAAGGCCTGTGTAGTGTTCTTGAAGGTGTCTCCGAACAGGATGATGGAGACAGGAATCCTGGTTGAGGGTTTGGGAGGAGATGAAGACAAGGTTCCCAGCGTGATCCTCCCGGCTCTCACTGGGCTTTGGCGTTTCCTGCCTTAAGTGGACAGGTGGTTTCCAAGTGTCCGATATTACCACAATATAGGCATAGGCCTGTGCGAAGTCTGTGCTGTTTCTCACCAGCTGACAAGCAAGTACCTCCCAACTGCATGGGCTCCTCTACTACTGGAGAAGAAGTATCCAAGGCTCCTGCTGGACGAGTGAGAAATGGTTGTGTACCTTGCTGGTGTCCGTCTCTCTATCTTTCTCTCTTGGAGTAATTTGTCCATTTGTATACACAGCGCCACGAGATCCTCTAATCCAGTGGGGCGTTCTTGGGCAGCCATCTCATCTTTGAGTCTTTCGGACAACCCTTGCCAGAATGTTGCGGTCAAGGCCTCATTGTTCCAGCCGGTTTCGGCGGCTATGGTATGAAATTCGACAGCGTAGCGGGCCACAGAACGGTTACCCTGTGAAATATTTAGGAGAGATGAGATAGCGGTTACTTTGCGCCCCGGGGTATCGAATACTTTCCGGAACTCCGTGGTGAAGCGGTTAATGACACCAGTAAGGTCCGGCCTCTGTTTCCAGATGGGAGAAGCCCACGCCAGAGCGTCATCTTTCAGCAGTGATACGATGTATGCCACCTTGGCGTGTGGAGAAAGAATGTGAGATGGGAGCCGTTCAAAGTGGATGGAACACTGATTAAAAAATCCCCAACAGCCTAATGGGTCACCTCCATAACGATTGGGGGTAGGTAGTCATGGGTCAGAAGTCGGGGGTGAAGGAATGTGAGCGGGGAGCAGCAACTGCTTGAAGAGCAGTGGGTAGAGCGAGTTTAGAAGTTTTGATCTGGTCATTAACGGAATGTCTATTGGAATGATATCTGTGCTGTTCCTTCCCCCGGTAACCTTTTGACACCTCTAGCCATAAAACACATCCACACCGGGGGAAGGAACAGCACAGATAACATTCCAAGAGACACTGTTTTTAAGTATACCTTTTGCTTCATTCATTGTAACATCGCCGGAAGAAGAGATCAGTGTATCTCGAAAGCTCGCACAAATAAAAGCATTTCGTTAGCCACAGAACGGTATCATCTATTTATTTTTTGATTATTTATATATATATATATATATATATATGTGTGGTTGACAAATCACCAAAAAATCTACTCGCCACACAAAAAAATCTTCTCGCCACCTAGTACCAAACGTGTGCTGCTTGGGCCAATATTTACTCGCCCGGGGGTTAAATCCACTCGCCCGGGGCGAGCAAATGTATAGGTTTGTCGAACACTGTATATATATATATACAGTGGTTGACAAATCACCAAAAAATCTACTCGCCACACAAAAAAATCTACTCGCCACCTAGTACCAAACGTGTACTGCTTGGGCCAATATTTACTCGCCCGGGGGTTAAATCCACTCGCCCGGGGCGAGCAAATGTATAGGTTTGTCGAACACTGTATATATATATATATATATATATATATATATATATATATATATATATATATACACACACACACACACACACACACACACACACACACACACACACACACACACACACACATGTAGCCAGGTCACCTGATGGCTACTATTCTGCCCTTGAGTTGGCAGTAAACCCTGGTAAATCAGGTTGCCAGTAGTTGATATGGGGTTTTCCCCCTCCGAGGAGCTGCATTTGAATGACAGCGGGAGGCAGTGACATCAGGCCTGGACATGACCAATCATGAGCCAGACCTGGTGCCCTCCTCCTGGCAGTACTTAAAGGCAGGACCGCCCTAAATTCGTGTGTTGCCCTTCCCCACTGAGGAAGGCAGGTCGCACAGTGGAAAAGCTGAGATTGGGCCTTCTCCAGTCCTCTTCCCTCCGAGTGAGTGTGGACCATACTTCTGCCTCTGCTAGGGAGGCGGGGAAAAGCTAGGACGGCTGCGGGTGCCCTTGGCCTGTAGTGACGGTCTACACGACTTGGATTACGCACTCTGGACCGGACTGCGCTGTTGCAGGTCGGTGCCTAAACATCCCCACCTCAGCCCCGCGGTCTTAGTCCTGTCATGGTGAGCGCAGCGTGACAGTTCCCCTCCTCTAATCTCTACCAGTCGGAGGGGACACGCTGATGACCAATGCCTCAATGCAACAACTTTGGAGAATAAGGGAGGTACCGGATGCAGCGGACCGCACCCTCAGCCTGGCGAGCGAAAGGAGTGCGTGTGCAATTTCTCGTGTGTACAGAAAAGACTGAATATGTCTGGTGATATGGACTTCGACCACTAAAGACTACCAGGAGGGTAGTAACCGTGGAAGGGAAGAGGTACCTTTGATTCCTCTGTCCCAAATGCGACTTCACAGGTAGCGAACTAGTCTGGGAAGCCCAGTGTGCCTGCTGCGAAGCACGTTTCCTGAAGCCCACGCTGCTGCAGCCTACGGATTTCGCAGAGAAAGATTCGACCGACCCCAACACCTGGGTGGTCGACCCTGCTGCTACCAAGCAAAAATCTACCTCAATTATGGAGGCTCAAGGGGATTCAAGCATCCCGATGACTATCGAGCATGCTGAGACAGTACCAGAACTGGTCCCCGCAGAGAAACCAGAGACTGTCGGTGAACCGGAAACCACCCACAAGAAGTCGGTTAAGGTGACTGCCTTGGGTGATGAGGCACCGCTGTTCACAGAGGCGCAAGAGCCCGTAGATGCCTTGCCTATTGCCACTGTGAACTCGGAAATGATCCGGTGTCTTTCCCCTGCGGATGTGTCCCTACCCTTTTCCTGCATCAGTAGCCATCGATCTTTGGTTGTGTTCCGGCCGGTGTCGATTATGCCGACCGAGGCTGAAGACGGACCGAATGGTGCAACAACTGCATGACAGCGGAGCCCGTTACTGATGACTACGACCGTGAGACCTGAGAGCGGAGGAGCCTACCTTTCATGGAGGTGTACAGAGGCCGATTCAAGGATTCTCCGGTACAGATGGAGGTACCTTCCGGTGCCGACGTCCATACGGCGAAAGCTGACAAAGGCCAAGACGGCACCCCTATGCAACTGCCGGATGTCAACACCCTTCCGGTGCTGCATCTGGACGTGCTCAGGACCCCAATCGACTTGCCGGCGGGATGCCGAACTGCGAGCAACTGCTGGGGTGGATGAGAAGCCTTCGATCCCCGATCCGTTGAGTACCGCTCGAACGGACTTCGTTCATTCGGTCTATGTACGAACACAGGGCTAGTCTAAAAAGGCCCAAAAGGACATCCGGGCACACCGGGGGTCGGATGTCCCAACCTCTGCGTTTCTGGCCCGGTATCAGAAATATATAATGGCCCATAGGCCTATGTCCAAACCGCCCTGGGACACTGATTGGTATGAGGGAAAAATTGGGATTCAGATAATCCCCCGGAGAATTGGGATTCTGAGGGTTCCGATGAAAATTGGTATAATGAAGGGGAAAGGGAATGGTAGTCCCGGGATGTTCTCCTGTGGGTTATCTGGGTATGGTTCCCTGGAACCAAGTATGTCCATGCCAAAAGTATTGCCTGGTTGTGGGTGTCCAGTATGTTAAATTCTTCCCAGTATTGTACAGGTTAAGAATTATAATCAGTCTTAAAACCTGTGAATTATGGTCATGCCTTGGAGGGGCTCACAGGCTTTCAATGCTTTGGCCAAATTGTTAATTACCCTTTTATTAAAGAGATATATATAGGTATTTCACTGTGTATTTTTGCCTTTGGATGTAGCACTGGGCTCTGTTTGTGTTTGTTTGTAGTATATATTGCCATGCCCAGTAGCATTCCTTTTTGACATTAATATACAGGCAGTCCTCGATTATCCGACACAATGCGTTACTCAAAATGGCGTTGGATAGCGAAACGTTGTAAAGCGAAACACGCTTTCCCATAGGAACACTGTTTAAATGAAAGTTTCCGTTCCTGAAGGCATTTTTAATGCTAAAATACACAAAATATTTTACGCAGACAAGATATGCAGCACACACATAAATTATATAGTGCATATACTGTATTATATATATTTATATATATATATTATAACATAATATATAATATAAAAATATAATATATTATATAGTAATATATATATATATATATATATATATATATATATATATATATTATATATATATATACACATATACACATATACACATATACACATATACACATAAACAACTTTGCAAAGAGTCGTAAGTGCGTTGGATAAGCCGTTTTGGCGTTATAAAACTGAACATAGGTATGCATTGCATAGCGTTGGATAAGCCATTCGTTGTAAAACGAAGCGTTGTAAAACGAGGACTGCTTGTACATATATATATATATATATATATATATATATATATTTTTTTATATATATATATATATATATATATATATATATATATATATATTGTGGTAACTTTTGGGGCTTATATGAGCTTACTGGGTATCTGTGTGTTTGTTTACTTTGTCCAGCTGGTCACAGCTGATTTTGGAGGTTGGCCCCTCCCTCCCAGGTTTAAAGCTCATTCCATCCCACTTTCTATATGCACAGGTCTTTGCATGCAGCTGATTGCAACAGATCTAATACAGAGTATTCTTCCTGGTATTGTCCAGGTAAATAAGAATTTCAATCAGATTTAGAACCATGCAGCTGATTATGACAGATCAATTATGATCATTCTTCCTAGTATTGTACTGGTTATTAAGAATTGTAATCGGTGTTAGGACCTGTGAATTAGGGTCATGCCTTGGAGGGGCTCATAGGCTTACAATGCTTTGGCCAAAGTGTTAAACTAAATTACGCTTTTATTCAAGAAATATATAGTTATTTCACTGTGTGTTTTTGCCATTGGATGTAGCACTGTGCTCTGTTTGTGTTTGTTTGTAGTGCCCAGTATGTTACCAGGAATATCGCTATGCTCGTGCTTTAGATCCAGTGGATCATGCTGTGCGCAGACCAACCTAAGAGTGTATTTTTCAGTGACAGTGCCCAATAGTATGGGGTCTAGTCAGCAAGAAAGACCCTAATCTCTATCATTGATAAGGTTCTCCATGTTAGGAGGGACCTGGGGTTCTGTCTAGACAGCTTGTTTCCTTTCAAATAAAAATGTAATGTACTAGTGTTCACAGAAAATGTAATCATGTATATCGAATGTGATAATCAGTTATGTGAAATGTTCCTGTTATGTTCAGGTTACATTCGAAGATCGTAACCAATAATTTAGGACCCAAGCGGAGTCGTTGGGATTCCATCAGAAGGAGAGTGTAGCCAGGTAGCCTGATGGCTACTTTTCTGCCCTTGGGTTGGCAGTAAACCCTGGTAAATCAGGTTGCCAGTAGTTGATATGGGGTTTTCCCCCTCTGAGGAGCTGCATTTGAGTGACAGCAGGAGGTGGTGACATCAGGCCTGGGCATGACCAATCATGAGCCAGACCTGGTGCTTTTTTCCTGACAGTACTTAAAGCTGCAGTTCAGGCAATATCCTGCATGTGTGGTTTTTTTAATAAATCAGTTCTGTAGTAAGAAAAAATACTTTTAGCATTTTCTGTTTTTAAAAAAACAACTTTGAAAGACCAATTTTCTTGTATTCTATTTTAACAGCCATTTGCTAAGGCACAGCCCCTTCATGTCCTGGCACACGCCCTGGCACACCCCTTTGTCAGCCACGCCCTCCCTCTAGCACATGTCAGTGCAGGAGTGCTCATGAATATTCATGAGCTTCCACTGACTGACAGAAGCAAATAAAAACATATGCCAGCTCTAATTATGTCACCAAATTTCGCCTATCAATACATGGAGAACGAATTGACCTGCAGCTATACAGTTCTTTAAGTAATTAGAGATTGCACACATGAAACTATTGAAGTAAAAAAATTTATAAAAAAAATAAAAAAAAGACTGAACTGCAGCTTTAAAGGCAGGACCGCCCTAAATTCGTGTGTTGTCCTTCCCCACTGAGGAAGGCAGGTCGCACAGTGGAAAAGCTGAGATTGGGCCTTCTCCAGTCCTCTTTCCTCCAGGGGAGAGTGAGTGTGGACCATACCTCTGCCTCTGCTAGGGAGGTGAGGAAGAGCAAGGTCGGCTTCGGTTGCCCTTAGCCTGTAGTGACGGTCCAGGGACCATTCTTGAGTGAATAGCTGAGAGTACTGCATTGGGCGGAACCCTGCCTTGTTATTGTGCTGACAAGAAGAGTAATTAACCCGTTCCTGTTCCTATACCTCCTGTCTGGTGTGTGATCTTACTGGCGGGGGGTTGGGGGGGAGGGTAGGTAAGTTCTACCGTGGGAGATCACCTTCAGTTCCTGCAGCCTACGGCAGATGGAGGTGCTGCACTGCTAAAGAGATATGTGGGGTATGAACCCCAGAAGCCTAGTCCTGTGTCCCCACTACCACCGGCAGACGACTCGGCCCTCCTGTCACCAGCAGATAACATGCACCACATGACTCGTAATGGCCAAATCTCCCACCGGGTGTGGGGAAACACTGTTACACTTGTAACAGGTTTTCTCCCACCCTCTGGGAGATTACACTATTACAGTGTGTCACGTGTTGGTTAGCTGCTGGCTCACAGAAGCTCTGAAGTTCCGCCGATGGTATTGGAGAAGACAGGACAGGCTTTTGGGGTGCTAGCTGTTTTTTTCACACGGGTGGGTCACTTCCATCTCTTGCAGGTTCCAGGAGTGCTGGATGCAATCCCTGCAGGAGAACTCACTTCTGCTACTCCCCCTGATGGTTTGCAGACTCAGGCAGGAGTATATTATAAAACAGGAACGGCTTTATTGTATAACTGCACACAATACAGTCTTGAACTGATTCCCTGGTCTCTTCCCTCCTCCGGATGGTCCCTGGAATCAATGTCCAGCCAAGGGCCCGAGAGTCTCTCCTAGTTCTTCCCCTACTCCCTGGTGGAGTAGGAGATATAGTCCCCACTCCCCTAAGGGAGGGAAGGGAAGTCGGTCAGAGCCCTGTACACACGCTTCCTGGGACATTCTCTGTCATGGCAGGTAACACTGACTACATTTGGTGATGCAGCCCTTTCAGTACCCCGGGGGTGGGTCCAAGGTCCTAACCCATGATTGGGCAGAACATAGGCCTTAGCCTCCCCTCCTGTTACTCAAGGGAGCTGCTTACTGAAGGGGAAAACCCAGATTTGTCTAGCACTGCCTACACTGGCTTGTGTTAGGCAGGGCAGATTAGTAGCCAAAAAGAATACCTGGCTATATACTACTATTTATTGTATACTACTATTTATATTTTTTAATATAGGGCAAAATATGTACGCTGGTGGTAGAATTTTGCAGGCATAATGAGTCCCTAACCTGTAGAGCTTGCAATCTAATTGTTGGTTTTTGTTGTAACAAAGGAAGATAAAGCTACTTACCCAAGATCATTGGGATACAAACTAGGTTAACATGCTTCAAAGACATAAGGCCATATTTACTAAGCAGTGCTACTGTTTAGCGCTGCCTTGGGGTCACACTCGACTCCTCTCTCACATTTGCCCCTCACATTCAAAACATTTCTAAAACCTGTCGCTTTTTCCTCCGCAATATAACAAATATACGCCCTTTCCTCTGTTGCTCGACTGCTAAAACTCTGACTCAGGCCTTCATTCTCTCCCGTCTTGATTACTGTAACCTCCTGCTGTC
This sequence comes from Ascaphus truei, assembly GCF_040206685.1. NCBI lineage: Eukaryota > Metazoa > Chordata > Amphibia > Anura > Ascaphidae > Ascaphus > Ascaphus truei. The sequence goes on from NW_027456388.1 coordinate 87,750, forward strand.
CGGCCTTCCTACCTCTCACCTGTCTCCCCTACAATCTATCCTTAACACTGCTGCCAGAATCACTGTACTCTTTCCTAGATCTGTCTCAGCATCTCCCCTCATGAAATCCCTCTCCTGGCTTCCGATCAAATCACGCATCTCACACTCCATTCTTCTCCTCACTTTTAAAGCTTTACACTCTTCTGCCCCTCCTTACATCTCAGCCCTAATTTCTCGTTATGCACCATCCAGACTCTTCCTTAATGTCTAAAGCACTTATTCCCATGATCTGTTATTTATATTATCTGTTATTTATTGGATTACCACATGTATTACTGCTGTGAAGCGCTATGTACATTAATGGCGCTATATAAATAAAGACATACAATACAATACTGTAGAAGACACCTTCCACTGCTGGAAGAAACTTCATAGCCCATTCACTTGAATCAACTATAAGGTGTATTCTGATGCCGGAAGATGTCTTATGGAGCACCACCGCATAACATATATGGCCCATGGTCCATACACTAAGATAGATACTCCTTCTCAAATAAAAATCAAATCAAAGTTCTTCTGATATAGCGGTGACAGTTCGTGTAGCCCTGCATGTTGCATTTTTCAGGAACAGCCACTGCCCTGGTGAGCTTACAATTTCATTTTTGTTGAGGTGATAAACTCACTTGCCCAAGGTCACACACAGCTGACATTATAGCCAGGATTACCTAAGCACTTATAAAGGGTATCACTGATAAATATCACGTTAAACTGCCATGCAAGTCAATGATAAGATAGGAATCTCCACATAGGATTCATTGGGTTCGCCTTCGTTAAGATTACTGATGTTACTACTCCTCCAATGCTCCATTTGTTGTTCATATAATAATTTTCCAACTTGTCATCTCACCTTTTCATTTAGTGGAACAGACCCAAGGGTCATTAAAGCTGCCGGTGAGTAGGTTTGCTGGCCATACCTTTCTTTGACCTAGGCTTTGCTGTAAAAGCTATGGGAATCTGCAGGCATAAACTTATGGGGATCCACATTAAGAAGCAAAAAGTGACACACTATGGGTACTCATTTGTATGTCATTACCCAGAACCACCCACTCTCTCTCCTCACTGGGTGTCCCTTTCATCCAACATGTTGTACATGCACAACCACCAATCAGTACAGTACAATCAGTGAAATTGTAGTACAGTGTATAACCTTTTTATACAGCATAGTCTCCTACCTGAAGCTGTTACAGTATCAGTAACAATTACAGAATATCCTGACTCTCACGCACAACAAGTTCCAAAACAAATGGCACAACAAGTGGCAAAACAAATTCTCTTTTGAAACTATGAAAATATGTGATGAGCTGTGTCTCCAGCCTGCTAGAATCTATCTTTGTCAGAATTTTGGTCTTAGGCCACGGACATGGTTAAAAATACGCCGCTGAGGCAGCACACTTACCCCCTGTATCTGTTAGGCCCGGGCCATAGAGGGGTGAGGAGATCCGAGCCGCGCTGACGCTCGCCTGCTGAAATCTGAGCCAGCGGGCGTGATCGGAGGTTGGGGGAGACTGAGGGAGGCGGGGCAGTGACGTCGCTGGGCCAATCGCCCGCGACGCACTGACGTTGACGTCACGGCGCTGTGACGTTTACCCTGCTGTGCTGTGATTGGAGGTTTTCAGCCGACAGTGCGCTGAAAAACAGCTTGGCGCTCGGCTGAAAACTCAAACTCGTCAGCACGCCTGCGGACGCTCGCGTGAGCTCCCTCTCATGGCATCCTCATTGAAGATGCAGGGGCTCAGCGCGGAGCGTCCGCACGGCTCAGCACGGCCTGTCCTTCTATGGACTCGGCCTTATGATTGCGACTTTAGGAGGCGCTTCCGCAGGCGTGTGGAGGCGTACTGACTTGCAGGAGACAGCAACATTTAAGTTTCAGCACAGAGGGGAGCGGAGGAACGGTCACGTGACCGGGAAGCAGCCAATGACACTGCGGTATTGTACGCCGTGACGCTGACGTCGGCCGCGCTAGCCCCACCTCCCGCTCCGTCTCCCAAGCTCGCTGTCTTGCCTGCCAGGACACCAAAAAGCTCCTGCTTAAACAGGTGGGGCTGTGCGTCAGCGTGGAGGAGCACGGCGGGAGGCACCATGTCTGCGGCCTTACGCTATTCTGAAACACTTTAAAGCTGATCCCAGGAATTTGCAGGGTAAATATTTGATTGCAAAGGCTTTTCAGTTTTGCAGCCAGGAGACTTTAGATAAGTTTGAGATTGATTTTAGTTTCCAGACATTGGTGTATTTTGTTGATTTCCTGGACAGTTAAAGCCAGCAACGAAGAACCAAACTATCCAATCAAACAAGCAAATTGAAAACCCATCCTCGGCAGAACAGTCTCATAGGGAACAGATTCACATTACCTCTGCTTTTTGCAACTTCGTTTCCTTTGACCTCATTGTAAAGGTTTGTTCAAGATAGAAAGGGGAGTAGTAAGTAAATTAAATCTAAATCAGATTTGGCAATAGTAATACTTTTGACTGGGACTAGTCTTAATTATAATCTGAGAAACATGTCCAGACATGGTTATGTATAAAGTATAGACATTTCATGAGATCCGTGATACATGTGGGCATTTCCACTAAATGCATTAGTCCTGTTATGGGACCAAGTTGACATTAGGGAGTGGTAGGGTGACCTGAATATAGTCATATATAATATTGTGTAATTATCTATGTAGTCTGTCTGTTTAATGTCACATTTACTTTAATAGTATGGTGCTATAAAATGTGTTTACAAGGTATTAGTAATAATTCCTGACAGGTGAAAAGAAAAACCCCTATGAACATTACTCTAAATATCATGCCTGGTAACGTTTTTCTCCTATTACATCTGCAGTTGGCTTGTAATCTATTCAGAATGGGAATTTATTTCCTGCAATAATTGCTTTTTTATGTCTGGTGCAATCATTGCTTTATTGTATAATAATGCCCTGTATTCTAAAATAAGTGTAATGGATTTTATATAGAACAAGCAATGTATGCAGCGTTTTAAAAAGTTGACATTAAAATGCATAGAAATATAATACAATAAGTGCATCAAATATTAAAGAACATCATAGGGAAAATAATCATTGTCAGGCAGAGTACTGTATAAGGTCTAAATGGCATGCTGGAAGACTGACAGAGAGGAGGGGGAAAAGTGCAGTGAATGGCAGTATGTGATCACAATGGTGTCTCTGAGTGTGAGGAGCACTGGCTATTTTTATTCAAAAGTTATGTTTTCAGATTTGACTTGATATTATTTGGGGCATACTGAGGGTGAGGGCGGGCCAAAGGTAGAGGTAGCGAGGGAAAAATATGTGGGCTGGAAAGGACACGTATTTGGGCAGGACACAGGAGATTAAGCATCGGTATAGTCGGGGTCGCCATTAGAAATTGTTGGGCCCAGGAGCAGCGTTGCCACCTTCGAATGACGGTCAACATGGAGAATTTTTTTTTATTTAAAATTCACTGTGTTGCCATGACAACGGGATGCTATGTAACGTCACGCAGCGTCACGTTGCCATGACAACGTGGCACCGCGTGACATCGTGGCGTCTCATTGTCATGATAACGAGCATCACGTGATGCTGTTACTTCACGTGACGTTCCCGTTGGCATGGCAACGCCATTTGACGCCGCGCAGCCATATTGACAGTAGTTGCAGGGGGAGATGGCGGGAGACTGCTGTTGCGGGCACTATTGCTGCGTTAATGGTATATGGAATTGTATATTACCTTACGCCATTTCTATTATTTATAACTAACGCTGATGACAGTTGTTGCAGACAGAGTCGTCGCTGATCAATATTAATTTATTACAATGAGTTATCTCAGTTTACTTTACTTGAGTTAATTTAACAAAGACAAGGTTACCTCATTGCTATCAAAAGGGAGGGATTGAAGCAGCTTTACTGAAAAGAGAGAGAGGGTGGAGAACAGAGAGAGGGGGGGGGAGAAGAGAGGGGGGGAGATAAAAATACGTATGTATGTTAAAATACATGGGGGTGGTGTGTGTTCCCTAGCAGGGTTTCTGGGAAGGTTACTGTGTTGCTTATATGTGTCAATCGATGTTGTCTAATAAAAACTACAACTCCCATGATCCCCTACGTGCGAGCATGCGCAGTAGAGCATAGGGCTGTGACCCGGATATAGTAGGCAGCGAAGGGAGGAAATGAGTTCTGCACACAGATAGAAATGCAAAGGGTATGTGAGTGATGTATGATTTAGCAATGAGAAGTCATTATGCCTGCCCTGTCTGTAACAACCCGCCCACCCGGAAATTTCAGGGACAAACTCGTAGCCCGGAGAAGGGGATGCCAAACCCGAAGTCTCCAAGTGAAACCTGGAGAGGTGGCAACCCTGCCCAGGAAAAATATAAGAAGCAGTAAATGGGGGGGTGGGGGGGGTAGTAAAAAAAATAGGGATATGCATAGGGGAAATAATGAGCATGGCAGGATGGAGTATATGGAAGTATGGAGGGAAGGCAGGAAGGGATAAATGGAGGTATGGCCATGGGAGGGACGTGGGAGATAATAAAAGGAGATGGGAGGGGGGGGGAGCTGAAGGGCTAAACAGTGGTATCGATGCAGTGGGAGGGGTAAAGGGAGGTATGGGGGGAGGGGGTTAAAGGAGGTAATGGTCCAGGGGGGATATAGGGAGGTAATGGTTCAGGGAGTGGGAGGGTATTGGGAAGTAATGGGCTTGATTGTATAAGGAGGTAATGATCTGGGGGGCGGGGTATAGGAAAGTAATGGGTCTGGGGGTTGGTATAAGGGAGGTAATGGGTCTGGGGGGCAGGGAGCAGAGTACACAAAGGAACCACTTCGGCTTACCTGTGGCCCGCAGATGGACCACTGGAGCCACGTGGAGGGAAGACACAGCCCGGATGGGTAGCAGATGGTGAAAGGGGGACGAGGGCTCACTGGAGGCTTGCAGAAGGGGGGCCTAGGCCTAAAGATGCGGTGGCCAGAGGAGTGGACGGTTGGGCAACAAACGTTATGGGCCCCTTGACTGTACATGCCTGGGACAGCAGTCCCGTCTGTCCCCATCTCCACCCAGTCAGCAGTCTTGGGTATAGTAAGAAATCAAACTGGCTTTTCTATGCCGGGTCCACCAAGCGCAACAAATGTGCCTGCCCTCCGAGGGTTTTGTTCGTCATAAAAATATATTTTGATTTCAGATTAAAAAAATACATTTTTCTAACCAGTGCCTTTGAATGTAGCTTGACTCTCTGGAAGAGGAGATATTAATCATTTTTGCATGCAGTATTTATAAAGCTGTCAGTATCCAGTACATCATTGTAGTTCACTCTAGTAGTGAAGGCGTTGAATATTGTAGGCACCACATCCACATATTATTGGTATTGATTTTTTTGGCAAAAGTCTTGAATAAAAGAGAAACTAGGAATAGAAGTCAGACTAATTGTAGGATTATGAGACATCAAAAGGATAAGATGCCTTTAAGGCACTAAAGAGAGCAAGAACTCACACGAGCTTCAAAAACAATTAATGAATGCTCCTATGTCACAATGTGTTAAACCTGTAATGTAGCCGTACTGTGCAAGGGTGATGAATGAAATGAAAGCTGGAAACACCCCAGAGTTATTAGCATCCCATACAAATGTAATGAGGATGGAAAGTCTTTCGGATGATCACTGTTCACTTAATGATACTTAGAAATTCAAGACAAAATTGTAGTGTGTTTAGTTAAAGGAGTAAGATCTCCTAGGACAAAATTATTGCCAATAACATGTTTAAGGAGTCTCATCTGGATGATGGCACCTCTAAGTATTTTTTCATAATTATTTAGGGGTTTGATTTCCAATGGCTTTTGTCTGGTGTCGTGTGTTCAACAAGGATCCCTCTCTTTCTCTTCACCTATATTGGTTTTCTGATAAGAATAGTGCTAGATATGGGTAAAGGAAACGCATGATTGACAAACATTTCTCTATTGGGAGGCCCTTAAACAATACAACTTGTAATTAATTTCCCCGAAAAATAAAAGCACCCACATATTTGACTTTAGCACGGTTAGATTTGTTTAGGAAACCAATAGGAGTAATACTTCATTACAAAGGGTTGTTTTCTGGCAAGCTAGGTGTGATTACACCTTTTAAGTGAAGGCTGGGGAAAAATGTTGCCCTAACGACTCGGATGTCCATTAGCTAACACCCACTTATCCTAAGGACCTCTATCCACAGCTACAAGAGTAACTCCAATGTACCTCTTTATCTGGAACTTGGATTACCTTTAGGAAAAATAACGTTACATGAAACCCTGTTGAGGTGTTTTTTGTGTGTTTTTTTTCTGCCTTGTTCATTGTCATTAGGATCAGCACATGGTACTTTACACTTACAATAATACTATAATGTGTAGCCAGGTCCCCCTCTTACCTCTGCTGCGTAAGGGGGACGGCTACAAGGACGCCTCGGGCGAGATTGCGGCGTGCAGGGAGGTTGCTGAGGAGAGCCGACACTGTAGGGAGTGCTCCGGAGGCTCTGCGATGGCTGCCATTTTGGCTGCTTGCACATGCGCACAGAAGACTCGTTGGGGACATCTTAGTACACCCTGCACATGCGCAGGAGATAGGAGAGCGGCGGCCATGACTCCAACTGGCTCCGCAAGGGACTACATGAGCTTCATGAGCCTTAGGAACAGTGCAGGGAGCGGAGTGGATACATTTGGCGCGCTCAGGGGACCACGCCAGTCTTGGAAGAGAGTTGGATCAGGCAGGTAGTTTCTCAGAGCCAGTGGCTCTGAACTAGGCCTAGTGTATCCCCCCTTAGGCCCAAGATAGGCCCTGAGACCCCCAGCAGATTGTGGTTGCTTGAGAGAAGGTCTCTTTGATAGGGAGAAGCGCCCTGTGCGTGAAACGCGTCAGAGTACCTGCCAGGACCAACATTATGTACTTTTTTTTAGTAAATAAACTTTTTTGTATCCTGCCGGCCAGTTCCTTTGAATCAGCTGTGTTCCAGCTACTATCCTTCTGGATATCTTCTCTCTTTGATAGGGACGCTTCCCCATTTACTGATTAGTGTCAGGGACACAGAGGAAGACACTGCGCTGTGATTGCGGCCTATGGTCTAGGTCCAGACCACCACTAAGTACAGAGACTCTCAAAGGTGATATTATCAACGCCGGAATTCACCCCACACAGAGGTGGATCAAGCGGATCCCTGCTGCTAAGTCGGCCGCACCGGGTCTGGAGTACCCGACAGGTACCTCAACTAAGTGCACCAACACTACAATGGATAGCACTGTCTCTAACACTCTGGTTGGGCCTTGACAATGGGAAAAAGGGACATCAGGGTATTGGTGCCTGGCACTCAATGTACTTTGGTGACACTCAGTGGTGGAATCCAGTTGGGCTTATATTACTGCTTTCAGTAAAGGTTGTTCGTATATACTAGTGTGTATTATTGGTATTATTCCTGTAAGGGGCATATCCCACCCAGTTGGGATCTCTTGTAGGTGGAGGTGCTGTCACCAGACAAATCAGGTGCACCCCAGGCTCCCATCGGCGGAGGTTCAGGCCTCCTGTGAGCCACAGGTAATGTACCACACAAACCCACACATGTAACTGCCATATCTCCCATAGAGTGAGGGAAAGTGTGCTACATGTGGAGGCGCTACTGAGAGATTCAGACCTGGGGTGCCCTACGTAACAGTTAAATTGGTAAACCAATTAGACAACCATGTTTATGCCCTGGCAGCAGCAGGTTAATGACTGGGCTTTAGAGCTCCGAGAACCTCCGTGACAAGTTGTCGCAGTGGGACGAGTCCCCGCCCTCGCGTCAATATTCATTTTCTGCGACCAAGTGTGAAGATCTCCTGGTCTGAGCGATGCCCGGCTCATCAGTAGAAAATATGACCCTGCTTGCCAAGGGAGTGTCGTAGTACTGGCCACCGGGCAAGAAATATGTCCAGAAGATGCCCCTCAGGTTAAATACCTGCCTGAGACTCTGCTTGAAGGGTTCTCGCTCATATACCCTGATCTAGCATCCCCCAGAACTACCTCCCCTCCTGGACCCTCCACAGGGGCTTCCCAGCCGATTTGAGGCCTCCACCACCTCCTATATCCCCGTGGAGTGGAGGACCATAAATATGGCGACAAGCACTCCTACAAGGCCAGACCTACCCCTGCCACGGGTAACCTTCCTACCACGTGCCAGGCGAGTGGCCATCAGTTGGGCCCGGACTCCACCCCTATCATCTACCCCTAGCAGACAGACGAGAAGTCTTGCGCAGGCCCCGAGTCTCAGGCCTGAAAATGATAGTCGCCTATCAAGAGGTGGCCCCGCCGTGGGGGTGACTCTACCTCAACTAGTCAAGGCCTTGACAATGTCATAGGTGCAGAATTATAGGAAGCTCAAGGCCTTCTCCGTGATATTGCCCACCCCTTTGGGGGAAGAAGGGCTTGAGATCTGGAAAGAGCATGCTCTCTAGGTGATTGACGAATGGACCTGCTCCGAGGCCATCAAGAGACAGCGGCTGGTCGAGTGCTTTAGGCACCCGGCCTCTCAACTGATGCGAATGCACCGTGAAACAGAGGGAGAAGTTACCGATCGTGAGTTGGTGGAGCTGCTAACTCAATCCTATATGGGTGAAAATGATAAAGATGAGCTCCTGGCTCAATTCAAGGCTCTCCGGCAAAAGGAAGGAGAAGAACTGTCAGCTTTCACCTGTATCCTACATCTATCGCTGTGGATGCTACTCTCCAAGGGAGCCATTCCAGCTGCAGTGGTGGATCAGTATTGATTGAATCAACTGCTGATGGGATCCCTACCTTCATGCCCAGTGGCCCTGTTGAAGCGAGGTGCCCCACAGACCGCTGCTCTTCCATGCTATATGGCCTTGATGAGCCACATACGGAAGCAAGAAGTACAACTTCACTTCCACACCCCAAAAGGATCATGGAACCTCGCATGGACGAGACAAAGGGGGCGGCCGCTCCAAATGTCGAAGAGACTGAAAGTGTTAAGGACATTCCCCCTTCCGCGACACCGGCTCCTGTACCCCGAGTGCTTAGGGAGGTTAGATCCCTCTCCGACCTGGGATGTCCACCGTGCTACTCGTTGCTTCAACCGTGGCCAAGAAGGCCACTTTGCTAAGTACTGTTCTAAGCCAAAGACACCCCCTCCTAAGGCCATGATGTGCAAAGTATATCTGACAGAACCACCCTCCACGTCGCCGGAAGACACCCTCGCTCCCCGATCTGAGGATACTCCAGAGACTGACGGCTACAGTCTGGTGGGGCCGGCTGCGATCATAAGGGTAATCGTGGAAGGTATTTATTCCTCAGCCTTGCTGGATACTGGGTCACAGGTGACTATTATCGATCTGTCCTTCTACGACCAGCACTTAACTCATCTGCCTTTGCAGTCCGTGGAGAAGATGAAGCTATGGGGTCTCAACAATGAGGACTACCCCATCAACGGTGTGGGGAAATCACGCCTAGAAATACCGGGAAGTCCCACTTTATGGAGGTAGAGGCTCTGATATGCCCGAACATCCGAGCTCTCCAATCATTTCAGGGACCGACACTGATGTGGCAGTGATCCAGGCATACCTTCAGGAAACTGGAGAACTACCCCTGTCCTCCTTACAGATCCGGGGCTTGAAGAGGAGTGCTACAGGGTCGCGAAGCTAGAAGAATTGGGTGAAATTTTCAATCTTGAAGGGTTGACGAGATTCCGCCAGAGTTAGTTCGACACATGACTGCAAGGACCTGTTATCGTGGACGTGATACAGTTGATCGGTGGTTCTCCTTAGAGACCCCACTTAAACAAGACATCCAGAAAGGGTATAAGATGGTACCTGAAGTATGAGAATGGAGGTCCTCTAACCCGATGAGGATTACAGTGACCATCCAGAATATCTACCGTCGTACCGTGTCATTCGAGATCGGTCAGAAACTGAGTCGAATATACCCGGCTTCAAACGTAGAGACTATGGCGCATGTACACGCCACTACTGTGCCAGGAAACAGAGGTGGCTCACAGCGCTGTCCAACTACCAGTTCACATTGAAATACAAGCCCGGGCCTCTAAATATAGGAACTGATGCTCTATCCAGGAGCCCTGGACTAAGTACGACGCAAGACGATGGCCTCTGTGAAGAAATTCCTGCACCCGGAATGCGGGCAATGTGCGCCACCGCTGCCATAGTAGAAGATAAAATGGCCTCCGAACTGAGAGTAGCAGAATCTCTGGGATGCCGACCCCAGGCACTCCCTGCCGCTTATTGTCACCCAGACGGCCTGGAAATCTTTCCGATCACCCTCCTGACGTGGAAGGAGATAGTACCGGCTCAAATACGGGATCCAGTGGTTAACGCTATACACGAGGCTCTACACCAGAACAATCCCTCCTTGGTGAAATGTGCCACCACCGACGCTGTCGCAATCCTCGAGAGAATGGGATAAATTCCAGATAGAGCAGAGCCTCTTCTAACGTGTCATCCCCTACCACAATCAACCTGACCGACGACAATTGGTTCTGCCTCGCCATGTACTAAGATCATTGCATGACGATCACAGACACCTTGGGGTGGATAAGACCTTCGCGTTTATGAGACCAATTCTTCTGGCCCAAAATGCGAGAGACTGTAGAATGGCATTATCGGAAATGCCTGAGATGTATCCAGAGAGACAATGCCCACTCATGCAGCCCCAATGGGCCATCTGAAAAGCTCAGGCCCATGGACCTTGTGTGCATGGACTTCTTGTGCATCAAACCCGATTCAAGAGATATCGGGAATGTGGTGGTGGTAACCAATCACTATACATGGTACGCCCAAGCCTTTCCTACCAAGGATCAGAAGGCAATAACAGTGGCTAAAGTGCTGTAGGAGAAATACTTAATCCACTACGGGCTCCCAAATCGCATACACTCTGACCAAGGTCTGGACTTCGAGAGCAAGCTGCTTAAGTTGCTCAACATACAGACGTCCAGAACCACTCCGTATCACCTAGAGGTAGACGCTCTGCCAGAGAGATTGAATCGAATGCTGCTCGACATTCTAGGCACCCTAAAGAACTCACAAAAGACTGTATGGAGCAGGCACGTGAAAGCGATGATGCATGCATATAATTGCACATAACATGAATCCACTGGGTACACTCCATACTTTATGATGTTCGGGCGAGAAGCACGGCTACCTGCGGACATCTGTCTTCAGATATCTACCGATGGGGTACCCAAAACTACGCACTACCAATATGTCCAGCGACTCCAAGATAGCCTACAACATGTGTATCAGTTAGCAGAAAAGTCCTCAGCCCAACTGAACGCTAATAACAAAAGAAGGTATGATCACCAAGTCAGATATCGGGAACTAAGGCCTGGAGATGCTGTTCTCCTACCTAACCTAGGAATACTCTGCAAACACAAGCTGGCCGACAGGGCTGTCGAAGTAGAATCACAGATGCCAGGCCTCGCGGTCTACCGCATACGAGATGTGGATGGCCGGCTAAATGTCTGGCACAGAAATCATTTGTTGCCGATTTCCCAAGTGGCAGAGAGTGACCCTGAACCAGAGACTTTAATATCAGTCAGTGAGCCAGAAGAGTCCCGAGACTCCCGCTTCAGAAATAGTCCAGTCAAGATCCTTTGGAAGGAAACCCGGCTGGTTCCAATGGAGACTGGTGGGCACTTCCCTGAAGGAGCACTGAGTAATGGGCCTGCGCCTCCAGTACTATCACCCGTGGCTTCAACAAGCCGACCATTGAACCCAAGCAGCCCAAGATTCGTGTCCAATAGAGACTTTAATGAGAACGCTTGGCCAATCACCGATGGATCAAGACCCCAGGACTACGATAGACTTTCCACAGTGGAAAATACTGCAGCAGGGACTTACAGGCGTCAGAGAGAGAGAGACGTCTTCCCACTAGAGTGGCTTACGATCAATTAGGGGCACCCCACTATGAGTCCCAGCAGCCAGCTAAGGAAAAGCTGGCCTCAGTTATAAATATGTTCATAGAAATGTACAATACTGTGCAGAGTCCATGCACACCATTAGTAATTTACATATAAAGTTTAGTAGTCCAGTGGATATCTTGAGAATCGTGCCCATGTTGCCCCGTCAGTAGATGTACAATCTGGGGAGGATAATGTGCTCAGAATGATTGATCACACCGCGCCGGGATCAGCTAGTGTCTCTGCGTTACTTCCAGGTTCACGTATTACAGCGTGAGCCGTATGCAGCAAATTAACGCGTCTCATCAGCTCAGAGTTTTCTAATAAAGCTGGCTATATACACAGAATGTGCACTGGGCAATAGACAATTCACTCAATTCACACAGATACTAAAACAATGATTAGCTCTACCACAACACGTTGCGCACACGCATGTGCTTGGCGTCAGGCCAAGTTCCAAAGGGTAAATAAATAAGCTTTTTGAGTATCAACTTCTCTGTCTGTCTGTTTGGTCCCTATAGATAAGAGAGAAGGGTAAGGGTTTGTGAGCACCTGTTCAGAGAACTATACACTGATATTACAATGCTGATAAAGTAGATAACAAGTATTGAGTTTTGGGGACAGACTAAACATACGAGAGGAGAAATAGGTTTGTTTAGATGGAGGAGCATTGTATGAAGAGATAATTGATAGTGTAAAAAATCTGATTGGGAGTGTAATGTCCTCCTACCCTGATCAGCACTGCAGGCTAATTTCTGATGCTTTAGTGTTTTTTGTTTTTGGTTGAGGCTTAATAGGGCAGTGTCAGTAAATAGTGACCCAGTCAAGGGCAGATAAAAAGAAGCTGCTATATAGGGAAGCCACCAAGTTTGTGTAAGTGATAGATAAGAGAGGAGAAAGAAGGCGTTGTAGAGATGCTGAGAATAGTCTATTGTGTTTAAATTGCAGAAAGTGAGTTTGGAAGTTGGGGGGAGGGAGTGGCAGAAGGAAGAGTTTGGGAGAAAGAAGGGAAGTGGTGGTCAGAGAGGTGATATATTCTAGTATCTCCAAAATCTGACAAACCAAAAAAGTGCTCTTAAGAAGTGGATTGGCATGATTGCTATTGTGTAAGCCTTTTTCGCATGTTCAAACCACGTCTAAACAGCTTTTTTTTAAGCGGTTTTGCTCTTGCTCTGACAATTCAATCTGTTTGTCAAAAAAGCCTACAGCTTGCATTTTTTGCCCACAACTGCTATTCTCTAGTTCTGTTATACAAACCGCTTCTAAAAACTTGAATTTTTTAACACCACCTAAATAGTGACGAGATTGGTATTGCCAGTTACAGTATATCCAGAGCCTGGGATTTGGCTGAGAGCAAAACCCATAAGGCCTCGGGCAGGCGCGCTCTCACTTACCAGTGAGCCCCTGCAGCCGCAATGAGCAGCTTTAGCAGGGGCTCGCGCACGCTTCTGCAAGCTTTTTAAATTTGCGCACTCACGGGAGCGCAGGGACGGTCACGTGAGCGGTTCGCCCAATGAGGGCGAACCAGCTCCGTGACGTCACTGGCCCGACCCCCCGACACGCCCCCGGACGGCGCGCTAACCAAGGCCAGGGAAAGCACTCGCTTTCCCTCAGCGCGCCTCTGCACGGGCTGAGTCACCATGGACTCAGCCTTAGTCAGACTCGGTATGGAGTTAGAACCACCTGAGGTCATTCCATTTGTAAAACAAGTACAAACCATTCGGTTTGACTGAAACAATGCAATTTGTCTTTTTTTTATTTTTTAGATGTGGTTTAAAAGAAGCCGTTTGCAATAGAGTGCTGTTTTTTTGCACATTTCATTCTGCTCCTTCTGTACATGCTATTTTGTGCAGTTTGGAAATGACAACTTAAGAGATAACAGATTAGGCCCCATAGTGTATTGGAGATGTTAAGGAGCAGACACGAGAAAGAGGTCAAGGGGTGACCATCACGATCAATAGAGTTAGTCCACTGGGTGAGATGAGAGGAGTTTAGAAATATCTGGGGAGATAAGGTTCTCAATGGGAATGTTAAAGTCTCCAACAATGAAAGCGGGGGAGACAGAGACAGTGTGATCCATGCAGCAAAGTTATCCATAAACCGAGTAGGCCTAGGTGGGCAATTTATGACAGAAATATGGACAGACGTTGTGGAGAGACGAATACTACAAAGCTTCTAAGCAAAAATATGAGGAGGGGTAAGGAAATTTTACTTAAAGTGCAACAAGGAGAGAAGGATGTTTACTGCCCACTATGTTTGCCACCAGATCTGGGGGTATGACTGAAGGAGAGGCCACCATAGGATGGTTGTGCAGGTGAGGCTGTCTCTATGGGAGTGAGCTATGTCTCAGTCCAAAGAGTTGGAAAGAAAAAGGTCACGAACCGTTGTTAATTTGTTACTCAGAGTATGCCTTCCACTGTGAGAAGGGACAATAGGGAAGAGAGGGAGGCAAGAAAGTTGGGCAAGATTGGAGGTGTTGGAAGTGTGAGTTACATATGAAGCTCTGGAACTGACAGATGGGATAGGATGGGTATCTGTTGGTCCAGGGCTTGGAGATGTGTCACCACACAGCATAAGAAGATTAGAAAGGAAGAGGAGAAGAATATGTTGTACGTTTTCGGGTGGGTAAGTTTGACAGGTAAGAAAATGCAATTTGTGGCTGCAAAAATTGGAATAAAGAGGGGGTATTAAAGATGGAAGGAATACAGTGAAGGAGAAAGAGAATGAAGATGGGGTGCAAATGTTAGATATACTGATGTAGCCAGATTTATGTTCCACTGAGGTGCAGTAAAAAAGCATTTTTCCACAGCTCCGGGGAAGGTAATAACCACAGGAGAGAGGGCATTCTTCGGGTTCAGAAACCCACAGCTTTAAAAGGGGAAAGTTAATATCAGAATGGGACATCTCGCCGCTGCCATATTCACGGTTGCCATTTAGCTGCCGCTGATCAGCCAACCGTTTCATCGCTAAGGTATGAGACTAGCGTTAGCATTAGGGGTTAACTTTCAGGGTTTTAGGGTAAGAGCTTTAGATTTTTAGGGTATGGGGTAAAGTTGGGGGGCTTGGATAAGGAGTTATGATCAGAGGTTTTAGGGTAAGGGGTCAGATTATGGGTTTTAGGGTAAAGGGTTAAAGTTTTGCTTTTTTGGTCGGATTACAGAGTAAGGGGTTTAAGGTAATGATTAGCATTGGCATTAGGTATTAAGGTTGGGGTTTTATGCTAAGGGGTTAACGGGTAGGTAAAGAGTTATGATTACGTGTTTTTAGGGTAAGGTTATGGGAATACCTTCAAGTCAAAATGGCCGGTGGCTTAATATTGTGGCTGATCGGCGGCGAGTAAATGGAACCGGTGGCGCGGCTGCTGTGAGATGTCAGCAGTGGCTGCGACGAGTTAATGGCTTCATTTATACCATGTATCATTTTATTTTATTTTCATGTGTCTATAACTATATTAAGATTATTTTTATTTTGTTTAATGTAAAAATATTTGAGTGGATGAGGAGGTTCATTTCTTCTTTATTTTTGTTGCTCAGTTGGCCCTCTATCTCCTAGCCTGGTCCCGCTCTGTGCCAGGAGTCAGGATAACTGATGCTGGCACTTCATAAACACTTCCTGCTGCCTCTGCTACTGATACATTCTTTGAATAGACCTCTGGCGTTGACCTGAACCAAAGCAGCATTACATCTATGACAGCTCCAGGTTGTCCTTTGTCATGGCTTTACTGACCTTTTTTTCCCTTTTAGTCCGGGATCCTCATAGTGGGTGCAACTCCTATCAAGAGAAAAGATTAAAGAATTCACCAGGGAGGGGGCCGTGCACACCAAAAAGCAATGCAAACAAATGAATGCAAAAAAGTCATTTTAATGACTGCACACAGTCTATTTATTTATTTATAAAATATTTTACCAGGAAGTAATACATTGAGAGTTACCTCTCGTTTTCAAGTATGCCTGGGCACAGAGTAAAACAAATAATACATGGTTACAAGTACAGTTACATAAATGAACAAGGTATACATTATATGCAAGACATTGCGTGCACAGTTAAAGAAAATATATATTATGAGCGTATGAAACAGTTACAGACCAGATTAAAGTGTGAGACAGCCTTAGATTTGAAAGAACTTAAGCTAGTGGTGGATATGAGAGTCTCTGGTAGGTTGTTCCAGTTTTGGGGTGCACGGAAGGAGAAGGAGGAACGTCCGGATACTTTGTTGAGCCTTGGGACCATGAATAGTCTCTTGGAGTCTGATCTCAGGTGATAGGTGCTGCATGTGGTTGGGGTGAGGAGCTTGTTCAGGTAGCTGGGTAGCTTGCCCAGAAAGTATTTGAGGGTGAGACAGGAAAGGTGAACTTTGCGCCTAGACTCTAGTGATGACCAATCTACTTCTTTGAGCATTTCGCAGTGATGTGTATTGTAGTTGCATTGGAGAACAAAACGACAAATTGAATTGTAGAGGGTGTCAAGTTTGCTAAGGTGGGTTTGAGGAGCCGAGCCATATACTATGTCTCCATAGTCAATAATTGGCATTAGCATCTGCTGTGTGATACGCTTTCTGACCAGGAGACTTAGGGAGGATTTGTTCCTGTAAAGTACCCCTAGTTTGGCATAGGTCTTGGTTGTCAGGGTATCAATGTGCATCCCTAATGTTAAGTGGGAGTCAAACCATAAGCCCAGGTATTTAAAACTAGTGACAGGTGTTAGGGTGGTGTTAGCGTTGGTTCTAATCAGGAGCTCAGTAACTGGAAGCTTTACAAATTTAGTCTTGGTCCCAAATACCATTGTTACAGTCTTGTCAGTGTTTAAAAACAGTTTGTTTTGGGAAATCCAGTTTTCGAGTCTCAAAATGTCAGACTGAAGTATGTGTTGAAGGTCAGAGAGGCTATGGCTGTGTGCATATAGGATTGTGTCATCTGCATACATGTGTATTGAGGCTTCCTTACAAGCTATGGGAAGATCATTAATGAACACTGAGAAGAGTAGGGGCCTCAGAACAGAGCCTTGCGGGACACCACAGGTGATATCCAGGGGGTTGGAGTTAGAGCCTGAGATGGACACATGTTGGGATCTTCCTGATAGGTAGGACTGAAACCAGTTTAAAGCATGTTTCCCTATTCCAGAACTCTGGAGTTTAAGCAGGATAACATGATCAACTGTGTCAAAAGCCTTTGCAAAATCTAGGAATACTGCACCAGTGAGTTGTCCCCGTTCCATTCCACACTGGATTTCATTGCAAACTTTTAGCAGGGTAGTTACGGTGGAGTGTTTGGGACGAAACCCAGACTGGAATTGGCTAGGGAAATTTGTCTTGGTGTAGAAATCGCTTAATTGGGAGTGGACACATTTTTCCATAACTTTGGATAGAATTGGGAGAAGTGAGATTGGCCTGTAGTTTGAGACAGTGTTTTTGTCCCCACTTGTGAAGATTGGGACAACTCTGGCAGTTTCCCAGGTCTTAGGGATATGGCCTGCAGACAGGATAGAGTTGACAATGGACGCAATTGGTTTGGCAATGGCTGGGGCACCAAGTCGTAGGAACCTAGATTGTAGTAAGTCGGGTCCACATTGGCTGCTTAGTTTTAGTTTGAGGAGCACTTGTGTAATCTCCTCTTCAGATACTGGGCTAAATTGAAAATTGTGGGCAGTGTTGGGAGGGGGTGGGACTGTAGGGATACTCCCAGGATGAGATTCATGTTTGGGGTTTGTGCTGCGTTTCGCTAATAAGTTAGTGGCACACCCCACAAAGTAATCATTGAAAGCATTTGCAATGTCAGTGGGGTTTGTCAAGAGTAATATCCCCCTTAGTGATATTACTTGGTTGTTGATGGTTAGGAGGCTGGAATATATTGTTGATAACCTTCCGGAAGTTAGCTGGGTTTGATGTATTTTGGTGGAGATTGTCAGAGTAATATTGTGCTTTTGCATGCCTTGTTTGCCTTGTGCACATGTTCCGCATGCATCTGTAGTGATTAAGATCCTTGGTAGTGCCAGTTACTTTGTAGCTTTTCCACAAGGCATCCCTGAACTGGTAGAGTGCTATAAGGTCAGTTGTAACCCATGGAAGGTGGGCCCCCCGTACCCTTATTTTGCGTAGTGGAGCATGGGTATCGCAGAGTTTTAAGAACTCGGATTGGAAATAGTCGAGCGCAGAATCGGGGTCGGGAATTAAATCGAATCTGTGCCATGGGCAGTTGGTAAGGTCATCCAGAAACTGTTGTGGGTTAAAGTTTTTAAATGTTCTAGTGAGGAGAACTTTAGGGCTTGATTGGGGCGGTTTAATTTTCCTTACACAGTACACTATTGCATGATCACTGAAAATGTCAGGAAGGATGCCAGAGGATTGGATTCTGCTGGGGTTTGAGGAGAGAATCCAGTCTAGCAAGGAATGGTTATGCGATTTCAGGTTTATCCGTGTGGGTTGGGAAATGAGTTGCGATAGGTTAAGTGACTTGAGTTGTATCTGGATTTTGTGGTTTTTAGGGTCAAGCCAATTGAAGTTGAAATCCCCTAGAACTAGCAGCTCACTCTTCTCATTCAGAGAGGAAATGGAGCCAAGAAATTGGGTGATATCAGTCAGGGATTGTAGAGGGGCTTTAGGGGGGCGGTAGATGCCAGCGAGCAAGATAGGCTTAGAAAAGGGGAGGCAGATTTTGCCAACTAGAGTTTCAAAAGAGGGTGGGCTTGGTGGGCAATTTAACAGTGTAAATTGTAAGGTGTCTGCAATATAAAATAACACCCCTCATAGCGATCCAACATACATATATCCTTTTACTAATGCAAGCACCGTCATCAGGGATGACTTTTTTGCATTCATTTATTTGCATTGCTTTTTGGTGTGCACGGCCCACTCTCTGCTTACAACGTTGTTGCCCTGAGTACGTTTTTTGCCTGTAGCACCCATACCTTTACCCCCTGCTTTTGCTTTGGCCCCCATTTCACTAGGGGCATCCCAAGTTGCATTGGTCCTGATTCCCTCCTTTTTAGCTTGAATTCTCTAGTGCTCATGTTTGGAAAGTTATCACAGCATGCCAAGGAATCTAGTTTATTTTACAGGACGGGTATATCTATTGCGACTTCATAATACGGCTTATTAAAGACAATGTGAATAGAATACAACTGCTACTGTGAAGCAATGAATACAGTCACATATTAAAGACGCAATTATTATTACATCACAGCAAACACCATGGATAGACTCAGTGAGGAGAGCTATTTCTAGGGGTTAGGCAATGAGGAAGCTGTAGCCCGTCTTCGCTGTATTTCAAACGAAATTGAAAAAATTAATACTTATATTAAGGCAAATGTGATGCAAATCTTAGGTGCAAGAAAAGGCCATCCAATTTATCAAATAAACAAATCATTAAACGCAATAGGAGACGTATACTTCTTTTGTCTGGGGGGGGGGGTGAATATTTCTTCTCCAACAGAAAATATCATCTTGATGTCATGTGCAATCTGAGGCATCCCACACAAAGCTGTGACATTGACATTGCAGCTTTCTATTGGTAGCCTAGGAACCAGTTTGTCGTTTTTTGTGTGAAACACTGGCATAAAAAAACTGCAAATCTTGGATTTGGCGGTCCTCGGCCATCAGACGACCATGGGTCAGTGGGCCTCGGGGACCCCTTGGTTTAGGTAAAACTCTTTCTTTCTGTATGGGGGTGATTGCTGCTGTAGTGTTTACAGTGCTTTTATGAGTGTGCTATGGTACCTTATGATGTACCTGTTATATCATGGGCACTTGCTCGTTTTCTAGGGGCATATCAGGCTTACCACTCTGGAGCAACAAGCCTGTTTGAAACAGATCTGGAGCCCGGTCTCATTTCCGGGATCTAGGCAACAGAATCGCTCCAGGTGTGATCACATGAAGCAGAGCTGCCACCCCTGAAACTGTAAAGGTGAATACATATATCCTTTTACTTTGCATAATGTCAAGTCCTTGTCAAAGATATATTTTCTTCTCTATTACAGTATGATGCCACAAAGTGGTGTGGATTCAAGCATCAGTCCTTAAATCAGACCCGTGCAGTAAGCAATGCAGCAAATGCAGTAAAGTGCATCAACAAGTTCTGAAAAGTATAAGATAAGGAATAGGTATGACTTGGCCGTTTGATCACTTGATTCTTCATGCATGGTCACTGGTTGGTGCAGCTGATAAGATGTGCAGTGCTCTAAAAGGAAGAGCAACAATGATTCTGCTGGTATCCTAAGAAAGAGCGCCCATGCACCTCCAAAAAAATACTGATAAAATATGCACATAACTCATGCAGCTTTTTATTTGTGCTAGTTCATGATATGTAAGACGACGCTATGTGGATGACTGTGCATTAAATAGTTATTGGAGTCTACACGTGTCTCTATCCAGTGATTCAAAAACTGTAGGTCAAAACAATTACACTAGGTTTATCAAGGAACCAAAACCCTACTGATTTCAATAGGATTTTTTTTCTAAATATGGGGCAGTTCTTTGGCCTATAATTGCACCACAATTGCCTTGATACATAGACTCCCACAACTTCCACTATAACAAGCACTAGATAATATAATTTTGTTTCATGTAAAGGACATTGTATTTTTATTCGTATAACACCCACCATGTTCTCAATGTTTTTCAGATTTTACAACTAAACTTACAAGACATAATACAGCCGGTCCTCGCTTATCCGATGGAATGCATCCCACAAACTGCCATCGGATAACAGACCATCGGATTGTGGGTCCATGTTAATCCGTGGCGGTGAGCATTAGATAAGCAGTTCCAACGTTGGATAATGCGTCCATAATGGACTGCATTATGCGGTATCGGGTAAGGCATTCGACGGAAAGTGGGTTATCGGATACCGAGGACCACCTGTTCAGGGAATAATAATGTAAATAGGGAAAAGTGCATAATACATAAAACAAAACATTTCTTAAGTTCCTACATATAGAGATAGGAGGAATATACTGTATGGAAGTGCACTTTATTTAGGGCGAGGTCGACATGGAATGCGTATGCTGAGTCACATGGTCATGGAAGTACTTCATTGTAAAGGTGACTTCAGTAGAGAAGGGTAAATCTTTCCCCGTGAATGTGGGAGTTCCTTTCAACCACAAATATCTGTGGCTCAGTCGAAAAAATGCATATTCGCCCTACCTTTGTACTTGCAATATCACCGGCCTCCACTATCTGCACATTTGTTTGAGAATATAACATTTGATTTGCCCAGAATTTCCAAAGATATCTATACAGTATATCTATCTATCTATCTATCTATCTATATATCTCAAACCTCACTTTAAACAACATGTGGAGAGACACATGTGCACACAAAAGGAGGACACCTAGGAGATATAATTATAAAATATGCAAAGCATATTTAAATTACAGTTTTGGGCCCCACTCCATAAAAAAGACATTATGGAGCTAGAAAAAAGGCAAAGAGACACCACATTAATACAGGGGATGAAAAATCTGATTTATGATGAAATGCTAGCCAATTTAGATTTGTTCACATTAGAACAGAGATCTCTAAGAGGGGATATGATAACTATACAAATATATTCAGGGTGAATACAAGGAGATTTCAAAATAACTATTTATCCCAAGCACAATACAAACAGGGGTCATGCCTTAAGGTTGGAGGAAAGGAGATTTCACAAGCCACAAAGGAAAGGGTTCTTTACAGTAAGGGCAGTTAAAATGTGGAATTCATTACCCATGGAGACTGTGATGGCAGATACAACAAATATCTTCAAAAAAAGGTTAGACATCTTTTTAGAGTATACAAAAGAAAAGGAACCTAATATATTATCACTCAGTCAAACTAAATGTATAATGATATTGTTAAAATACTTTATTGGCAACAATGAATAAAAAAATGGGCTTTAAAATAAAAATGTGTCAAACAGCACGTGACTGTGATCATTTGTAACTTAACTAAAGATAGTTAAGTAGTGTGTACATATGGAGATCCTTGATAGATATTTAGGATCTGATGCTATGTATATAGCCTCCTATGGATATGGAGATAAGTCTGTGATGTAACCACCACACAGATGATGTCACTCCTGATGTAAATTCTCAGAGCGTGTGTTGATAAGCGCTCTGAATCAAGGTGACATATATATATGATGTATAGGTATAACATCTAAGCAAAGCAAGGCATGAATCTGTGTGTGACCATCTGTTAATGTGTGACTGCTGTATAAGTCCCATTCAAACACTAGAAGCTGCTTAATATTGAGGAGGCACTCTATAAGTGCATACACCCATATGCAGCCAGACTGCGCTGGAGGTATGAACAGGTAATGGTATGGATCTTCAACATGCGGTGGATATAGTTGCAGTGGTAAGTATAGTGTATACCAATACCCATATACACCCACCCAGTCAGGGAAGTGTTAAAGGGTAGTCTGCAATAGAAACACTCATGGATGGCTGATCCGTGAAGTTATTCACGGACAGAGATCCTTGAAAAGGGATGTAGCCCCTTTACCTAGTAATCCTTTACCTAGTAAGCACCTCAACGTGGTTCACATTGTGGCGGTGCGGGAGTTTCCCTTGTGTGTACCTAGACATCTTTTTAGAAAGGGAATATACAGGGATTTACCAAATAAGTAAACATGGGAAGGATGTTAATCCAGGGAGTAATCTGATTGCCTTTATTGGCAGGTAGTGTTAGGACCTGCAGATTGGTCATGCCGTGAAGTGGCTGCAGGCTTATAACCATTTGGCCAAAGGGTTTAACTATATTACCTTTTTTCATGAGCAGATAAGCACTGAGGTATTGCACTATATGTTGTCATATTGTATGATGCGCTGGCCTTTCTGTTTTTGTTTGTATATCTTGCCACGCTCAGTAGCACTGCTTTTTGACTCTAATATATATGCTGTATATATGATGTGAGAGTGGGTTTTGGGGTTCTGGAGCTTGATGGGTTACGCAGCTGTTGTTGCTTGGAGGTGAGGCCCTCCTCTCCATGGTTTAAAGCTCCCCCCGTCCCACTTTCCAATTAGCAGTTTTTACCATGATCATGTGAATCACAGACCCACTATGGTCTTTCTCCCTCCAGCAGAAAAGAGAGGTACATGGGAATTGTGCCAGGTTGTGTTAGGACCTGCAGATTGTTCATGCCGTGAGGTGGCTGCAGGCTTTATAACCTTTTGGCCAAAGGGTTTAACTAAATGACCCTTTTTCATGAGCAGATAATCACTGAAGTATTGTACTATATGTTGTCATTTTATATGATGCGCTGGCCTTTCTGTTTTTGTTCATTATTGGAGTCAGGAATTAATTTATTTTTTCCCTTATGAGACTATTGCAGGGACAATAAACAGACATGTGGGTTTCTGAATTGTCTGGTTTATTTGGACTCAAAAATATGGCATACAAAAACAATACAGCTTCTTTTCAGCAAACATAAACAAATGGAAATTAAGTCCTGAGCAGAGCTTTTCTCTTTTCCAAACAAGGGGTGTTCAAAATCCAGGAATTAAAGGAAAGACAGACCTTTACAGCAAGCAATTTTCCTCCAGAGTTGCAGTGTGTCTCACTGGTTCAGACAGCCTGGCATGTGTGAGCAGCCTGGGTTTTGAAAGCCCTTTAACGAGGCAGCTGGGACCTGACCAATTAATCAGACTTTTTCCCAGCTGAACTTTTACTCGGTCACTGCTGCACTGCAGACCTAAACATAGGTCTGCCATGCATAGAGCTAGTGTCTGATACTAACCCTGTTAAATTCCTCCCCTGTTAGTGTGTGGCTGGGGACATGCACAGCTGAAGCCTGACCATCCACCCCTTCTTTAGAGAAGAAATCAGCGTTTGAGATTCAGCACAGGCCTGGAAAAGAAAATACAAATGAGAAGGTTGGTGGGCCATATACCACCTGGTCAACCTAGCGTTGGAGTCTTTGATTGAATTTAACCACTTTAATGGAGCGAGGTTTGTCACCAGGGTAAAATGGACTCCCAACAGGTAATGCCTTAAGGCTTAAGTTGCCCACTTTACCGCGAGGCATTCCTTCACTATCACCGAGTAGTTTTTTTTCCCCTCTGGAACAAATTCCTACTCAGAAAAACAATCAGATGTTCTATTCCCTCAAACTGTTGTGACAGCACTGCCCCTTTCCCTATCTCTGATGCATCGGTTTGTACAATAAAAGGCCTATTAAAGTCTGTGCTTCTAAGGACAGGACTCTCTGATAGACACAGTTTTACCTCCTCAAAGGTTCTCTGGCATTCCCCATACCATACGTGTAGGGGCAGTCTTTTTTGTGAGGTCTGTTAGTGGTGACGCAACTTAAGATTAGTTAGGGATGAATCGCCGATAGTACCCTGCTAAATCCAACAGAGAGCGTACCTGTGTTTTTGTTCGGGGGTCAGAACTACTTTCAGGGCAGCTACCTTGTCAGCTAGGGGCCTTACTTTTCCACTTCCCACTGCATAACCCAAGTAGTTAGTTTCAGCCTTACCTAAGGCACATTTCTTAAGGTTGGCAGTTAGCCCTGCCTCTCTTAGAGACCTGAGGACTGCTTTCAGCCTATTTAAATGGGCCTGCCAGTGTTAACTATAAATGAGTAATCTAGGTAGGCTGCGGCATAAGCCCTTTGGAGGTCTCAGCACTTCATGCATGAGTTTCTGGAATGTGACCAGGGATCCATGCAGTCCAAATGGCATTGTCACAAACTGGTATAAATCCATCGGAGTGGCAAAGGCGGTTTTGCATTTGGACTTCTTCTGTAAAGGTATTTGCCAGTATCCTTTTGTTAGGTCTAGTGTGGATATATACTCCGCTGTACCAAGTACGTCAATTAACGCGTCCACCCTTGGCATCGGATATGCATAAACTTGGATACTGCATTGACCTTTCAGAGGTCCACACAAAATCTTACCTTCCCATCTGGTTTAGGGACCATAACTATTGTACTTCACCACTCACTGCATGATTCCTCGATCACGCCCAAATTTAGCATGTCTTGTACCTCCTCTACCAGGGCCTTATTGCTTTCAGGCAACCTGTAAGGACGAGAAAGTACATTTACCCCAGGTACTGTTTCTATCACATGTGAAACTAAATTTGTTTGCCCTGGTAAATCAGAAATAACGTACTTGAACTGTTTGAACAAAAAGGGAACTTGTTAGAAATATTTAGAGGACATCTATCTACCCATAGGGATTTGATCGTCACCAAAGGTGTTCTCCTTTGAGGGCTGAGGACCCAGGTCTGTTTCCTCTTCCACCGGGTGGATGAACAGAGACCTCTGCACCTTACAGGGTTTCAGCAAGTTCACATGGTCAATTTGTTTACCCTTCCTGAACCCTGGTTGAGCGATTTTCGTAATCCACATCACCCGTGCGGCAAAGTACTTCAAATGGGCCATGCCATTTGGCTAGGTGTTTGCTCTCACAACTGGGTAATAATATCACCTGGTCCCCCTCCTGAAACACTCTCATGCAAGCATTTTGGTTGTAATGTCTCTCCTGACTGTCCTGGGCTGATCTAAGGTTCTTCCTAGCAAAATGCCCGACCACATCTAGGCGCTTCCTAAGGTCTAGTACATATTGCAGGGTATTCTTAGAAGGGTATATATATGAAACAGGAGATGTTGCCGCTCTCCACCAATAATATACAATGTAAAAAATAGGGTGCATACGGGATAACTTGATACATATGAAGGAGAGGGGGAGGGTACAGAGAGGGTAGCCCAAAAAAACCTATTTGCACTCACTATTTCAAATAAATGGTTAGGAAAAATTTAATCCCTGGGAGGAGCCCATGCACCATTTAAAGATATATCTGCTTTAAAACATTTTATTGGACACTTATGCAAAGACAATTACCAATTAATGGGTTAAAAATATTCAGGGGGTAAATGGGGACGGAGGGTGGTGTTTGAAGTGCCTCTTGTATGTGTAAAATACTAATATACTACAGGTAGTCCTGTGGCACTGATAGTGGGTTCGCGTGTAGTAAATGCTACAGCTGTTCCCTCACTTGGATGTGAGTCCTTCCCTATTGCTCACATGGAGCTGGGGAGCAGGTGTGTATTTGTATCTTATCTCTTATGTACTCACTGCACAGTGACATTCATTGTTGGTTGGGGAATGTCAAATAGGTACTCGCTTACTAATCCCAATTCATGCACTCACTGTTGCCATATGACACTGTAGTCTACTGGTAAGTATGTGCTGTATCAATGCATGTGTGCTGAGACCCTCATAGAGCAGTTGGATATCAACTCCTGCGGCTCTAAGCCGCTTGTTGCGTCACCCTGCACTTGCTGTAAGTGACCCGGTCTCAGTATACCCTTTGAGATGGTATCGATCAAAGGGGAGCAGTCCTGTGGAGAGGATAATATACAACCTGCTCACTCTGTCTCTTCGTCTTACAATCACCTCTCCGACCCCGCACCACCTGATGACGTCATAGCGGAGACGTCTAAAAACGGAACCGACGTACGTTTCGCGCCCTCTGGCGCTTTTTCAAGGTAATGCAGGTACTGCTAAAAATGTCATTACCCTGGTGTTTTATCTAGATTGGCTGGAAGTACGCCTTTCAAAAGAGCCAATCATCTTCGGCAGGGTCGCATGACGCGGGCATTTCGAGTCCTGCCTATTATTTTAGTTTGGCATTTTGTTAACTCCTTAGTGCCCTGTTAAGGGGATATTCCCACATAAATGGTCCAAATGTTTTGATATAGCAGATGGACCTCACAGGTGTAAGTACACCCATGACTTAAATAAACAGATGTAGTGTGCCATAGATGTAGTTAGAGAATTGCTAGATATATGCGGTGGCAGTAAGCTAAAGTGGGGTATGGGGGGTAATTAGTTCGCACCAGTGATGTTAAGTCTCTGTATATGCTGTTGCATATGTGTATATTAATACATATGTAGACGCGCCCAGGTATATGTATTGATAGTAGGAATGTATGATCCTTAAGGAGGCCGCCTCTAAGAGTCAAAACGACCAAGGAGAGTTTTTCCCCAACTGTATACCATGAGTCCTCCCCCAAAAAAATCCAAATGTACAAGATATTGTGCATGTGTAGGAATGTTAGGTCTTAGATGGCCGCCTCTAATAGTCAATACAGCCACAGCGAGTTTAATACTCAGACTGTATACCCCAAAACCAAAAAATGTGTGTGAATATTACATTGTTATTGAAGGTGCAAGTATAGTAGATGCATAATACACACTCATGGTGAAGGGGATGGTGGCCACCCTAGACTATAAAAACGGGGAATAGATGTATCCCTCATTAATTCCATTTGGTTGGAGGGTCTGAAAGGTGAATATGTATTGGCATTCACGTTGTAAGTGACGCTTATCCCAATCGCCTTTGCGGGGGCCCCAGGGAAGGTGTTCTATCCCACAGAATGTTAGATATTTCGTGTCCCCATTGTGGAGGTCGTTCACGTGGCGTGCAACCGGGGTATCAACGTTATTTCTAATCGTCCCCAGATGCTCCAGGACTCTCACCTTGAGAGCCCTGTGGGTTTTCCCTACATAACGCATACCACACCTGCAGGAAATGAGGTATATAACTCCCATTGTGAGGCAGTTGATAAAACTGGCGATAGTATGTTCTGTGTTGTCTATCTTACCCGGAATACTCTTTGTGACCCCCATAAATGGACATGCATGGACATGCCCGGCAATGACCGCAGGGGTAAGATCCTACTGGTCTTCTTTCTCCTAGCCAGGTGCGGGGAGTTACAGTTCTGTAATGGCTATGCACTAGCCTATCTTTAAGATTCCTAGCCCTCCTACATGCCCGCGTCATGCGACCCTGCCGAAGATGATTGGCTCTTTTGAAAGGCGTACTTCCAGCCAATCTAGATAAAACACCAGGGTAATGACATTTTTAGCAGTACCTGCATTACCTTGAAAAAGCGCCAGAGGGCGCGAAACGTACGTCGGTTCCGTTTTTAGACGTCTCCGCTATGACGTCATCAGGTGGTGCGGGGTCGGAGAGGTGATTGTAAGACGAAGAGACGGAGTGAGCATGTTGTATATTATCCTCTCCACAGGACTGCTCCCCTTTGATCGATACCATCTCAAAGGGTATACTGAGACCGGGTCACTTACAGCAAGTGCAGGGTGACGCAAAAAGCGGCTTAGAGCCGCAGGAGTTGATATCCAACTGCTCTATGAGGGTCTCAGCACACATGCATTGATACAGCACATACTTACCAGTAGACTACAGTGTCATATGGCAACAGTGAGTGCATGAATTGGGATTAGTAAGCGTGTACCTATTTGACATTCCCCAACCAACAATGAATGTCACTGTGCAGTGAGTACATAAGAGATAAGATACAAATACACACCTGCTCCCCAGCTCCATGTGAGCAATAGGGAAGGACTCACATCCAAGTGAGGGAACAGCTGTAGCATTTACTACACACGAACCCACTATCAGTGCCACAGGACTACCTGTAGTATATTAGTATTTTACACATACAAGAGACACTTCAAACACCACCCTCCGTCCCCATTTACCCCCTGAATATTTTTAACCCATTAATTGGTAATTGTCTTTGCATAAGTGTTCAATAAAATGTTTTAAAGCAGATATATCTTTAAATGGTGCATGGGCTCCTCCCAGGGATTAAATTTTTCCTAACCATTTATTTGAAATAGTGAGTGCAAATAGGTTCTTTTGGGCTACCCTCTCTGTACCCTCCCCCTCTCCTTCATATTCTTAGAAGGGGACCACTGTTCCTCCCAAGTCTCCTTTAGGAGGTCTAGGATATCCCGGGGTTGGCAGCCATACAGTAGTTCAAATGGTGAGAATCCCGTGAAGGCCTGGGGAACTTCCCACCCTACAAACAGCAGAAAAGGGAGAAGTTCATCCGAGGCTCTCTTTTCTGAATCTACAAATTGTCTAAACATAACTTTCAGAGTTCGGTTAAATATTTCCACCAGTCAGTCTGTGGATGGTAGACTGATGTCCGAACTGACTTGACCTCTAGTAATGTTAAGACATCTCGCATCAGTTTAACCATAAAATTTGTACCTTGGTCTGTCAACATAAACTGGGGATGTCCGACCCGTGAGAACAGCTCCAATAATTTGTTGGCTACTTGCTTCGCAGTTCCTGTCCTCAGGGGGAAAGCCTGAGGATATCTTGTTGCATAGTCGACTATTACCAGAATAAACCTGTGTCCATTTGCAGAAGGCTCTAGAGGTCCTACCATATCTACTCCCATTCTGTCAGGATTGGGGCTAAGCTCCACCACCCAGTCACATAATGCGCCGCCATGATAGAGGCGCGTGGAGATCCTCTGTGTGCACATTGTGCGCTACTAACAAGCGAATCCCTTATGGAGAGATTTTGGGTCTTTGCTCCCGCGACGCAACCGTGTGGGGACAGCATTGCGGGCGACGCGGTCACCATGCGCAGGCGCCGCCCTGCCAGGAATGGAAACACGGCAGGAACCGCCCCCAGGCTCCATCCCCGTGACGACACGGGCAATCTACGGCGCACGCTACCTACGCGCAGACACAAGCAAACAAGGGGTTAATTCTCTTAATTATTCCTCACCTGCTGTGCACGCCGCCTGTGCCTATCAGTGGACAGTCTCTGAGTGCTCTTTACCTTGCAGCTTTGGGCTGCTCCACATTACTTTCTCTGCAGCTGTTTGCCTTCCTCCCATTAGTTGCCTGCACTTTTTAAATACCCAATCAGCTCTCTGCTACATTGCAGAGCATAAATTACTGTTCATGTACCGTGCTTGCTATAAGCTGCTCATAGCTGTTCTGGGCCATTGCCGGTCTTGCTCTCTTCGTTGTGACCCCAGCTCGTGCCCGGACCTCATTATTCTCGTACCCTGGGACCTTGGCTCGCTACTAGACTCCCTCTCTCCTCGACCATGGCTACTGATCTCGACCACTCTTCTGTCTCCAACCCCTGACTACGGCAAGTTCTTCGACCTACCCACTCTCTCCTACCCTGACCTGGCTACACAACCCTCCCTCTGCAATCTGGACCGGGCCACACGGTTGTAGGTCGGCGGTTATCTGTATCCCCACCACAGCCTCGCGGTCTAAGTCCTGGTTGTAGTGCGCACCATTACATTATGCTCAGCCCAAAAAACATGGACCCTGCTGAGGTAAGTCGACATCTGTACGAACACGATGATATGTTCAACCATGTGGAAAAAAACTTTGCAAAAAATGACAAGTGAATGGAACTGCTCCAACGCTCAGTACAAACAGTTAGTGACCAGATCAAACATATCTCTCTTTCCACTGCTCCTCAAGCAGATGCTGCTCCTGCTCACATTCCTTCACCACAACTTAGGAGACACGACTATCTACCCCAATCGTTATGTGTCTTTCGTCTTTCGGATTTTTGAATCAGTGTTCCATCCATTTTGAACTGCTCCCTTCTCGCTTTCTTTCCCCCCGCGCCAAAGTGGCATACATCGTATCACTGCTGACAGACGACACTCTGGCGTGGGCTTCTCCCATCTGGGAACAGTGGCCGGACCTTACTGGCAACCGCTTCACCACAGAGTTCCGGAAAGTTTTTTGATACACCGTGGCGCATAATAACAGCTGCCTCATCTCTCCTAAATATTTCACAGGGTAACTCTCCTGTGGCCCGCTGTGCGGTCGAATTTCGTACCATAGCCGACGAGACTGTCTGGAACGACGAGGCCTTGACCGCAACATTCTGGCAAAGGTTGTCTGAAAGACTCAAAGATGAGATGGCTGTCCAAGAACGCCCCACTGGATTAGAGGATTTCGTGGTGCTGTGTACACGAAAGGACCAACGTCTCCGAGAGAAGGATGGAGAGACACAGACGCCAACAAGGTACAGAACCATTTCTCACTTGTCCAGCAGGAGCCTTGGATACTTCTTCCCTGGCCGTAGAGGAACCCATACATTGGGAGGTTCTCGCTTGTCAGCTGGTGAGAAACAGTGCAGACATCGCGCAGGCCTATACCTATATTGTGGAATACCGGTCACTTGGTAACCACCTGTCCACTTAATGTGGGAAACGCCAAAGCCCAGTGAGAGCCAAGAGGATCACGCTGGGAACCTTGTCTTCATCTCCTCCCAAACTCTCAACCAGGATTCTTGTCCCCATCATCCTGTTTGGAGACACCTTCAAGACCACTTCACAGACCTTTGTGGATTCCGGGTAAGGAGGGAACTTTATTGACCAGGGGTTCGCTGAAAGGAATAAGATACCCTTGATTTACAAGTATTGACCCGTAGGGCTAGAAGCCATAGACGGGCGCCCTCAACAACCTGCTTTCATATTTTTACAAACCACACATCCTCCTTACAAGTCGGCGATGATCTTTCTGAAAAGATTCCTCTGGACGCCATCCATACACCGTCAGTAGATGTCATTCTGGTTCTACCTTGGCTCCAATTACACAACCCTCGAATCGATTGGACAGAGTCCCTACCTCTTTACTGGAGTCCCCAGTGTCAAAGTAAGTGTTTGATCTCTTTCAAAGGTCTAGAGGCAGTATCTCTACCTTAATAGGATAAACCACAACTACCGGCGATCTACAAAGAATATCGGGATGTCTTCAACAAGATCCAAGCCGAGGAACTGCCGCCTCATCGCTCCTATGACTGTCCCATTGATCTCCTACCAGGCGCCATTCCTCCAAGAGGCTGTTCCAATCCTCTATCCCCTCCCTAGACACAGGCCATGAAGGAAGTATATCCAGGAAAACCTTCAGGGTTTCATCCGCAAATCATTGTCACCCGCAGGTGCAGCGTTTTTCTTCGTAAAGAAAAAAGATGGTTCACTTAGGCCCTGCATAGACTACCGCGGCCTCAACAAGAGAACTGTTAAGAATCGCTGCCCACTGCCGCTGATCTCGGAGCTATTCGACCGACTACAAGGTGTCCCCATCTTTACCAAGCTGGACCTCTGAGGAGCGTACAACATGGTGCATATTCGCCAAGGAGATGAAAGAAAGACCGCCTTTAACACTCAGGATGGACACTGAGTTGATGGTAATGCCCTTCGGACTCTGCAACGCTCCCGCAGTCTTTCAAGACTTTGTCAATGAGATCTTCCAGGACCTTCTCGATCAAAACGTTATTGTCTACCTGGATGACATCCTGATCTTTTCCAAAACTGTACATGCAATATGAGAGAGAAATGGCAGAGCACAACCGGAATCATCCAAAAAAGAAAATTAGGAGGAAATTGCGTTATCATGCCTTGATAAAGTGCTCTTTGTAGCATGTAACATGTTGGTAGGGTAATGCCTTGCCCTTTTCCTTCCATGACTATTAAACCCTTTTATGGATAAAGCACTTTCCTCCTAATTTTCTTTTTGGGATGATTCCGGTTGTGCTCTGCCATTTCTCTCTCCTTTTGCATTCTATCTCCAAGGGCGGGGGCACACTTTAAAGGTCTGACAGGATTAACATGGACGCTGCAGCAGATTTGTGAGTTTTTCCTGCTTGCTACATGGTTATATTATTCTGCTAAGGGATTAGGGTATTGTTTATTGGGGTGATTATTAGCCTTTGGGTTCCTGGACAACTTGAGTGCCATCTATGCTGGTTTACCAACTAGGATACCACACCCAGTACCCTCCCTACAATCAAGATCACATCCCAGACCTCACACAGGATTCACCATCATTATTCCATTATTACTATGGCTGTACACGGTTCTTAGAACCACGCATTATACTCCTCAAGACTGTACATGAGCATACGGGCACGTTGAGCAGGTCATCCAAAGATTACGAGAGAATCATCTCTTCACCAAATTCAAAAATGTCAATTTCACCAGACAACGACTTCCTTCTTTGGATATATCATCTCCAATGCTGGACTCGCCATGGATCCTACCAAGGTGAAAGCGGTGATAGATTGGCTTTGCTCCATGTCGCTCAAAGCCGTACAAAGGTTTCTGGGGTTCGCAAACTATTACCAGAGATTTATTCAAAACTTCTCAGTAGTAGGAACGATCACGGCCTTAACCCCCAAACAAGCTGATCCGGCTCTCTTCCCACCGGAAGCTACTAGTGCCTTTGAAAGGCTGAAGAAAGCCTTCGTCTCAGCGCCCATACTTGTGCACCCGGATCCAGTACTGCCCTTCACACTCGAGGTGGACGTCTCAGACGTTGGCGCCGGAGCAGTGTCTTCCCAGAGGAAGAACCCTCAAGCACGACTTCATCCATGCGCCTTCTTTTCTAAGAAATTTTCCCCCACGGAACAATATGACGTCGTGGGAAATCGTGAACTTCTGGCAATTAAAATGGCGCTAGATGAGTGTAGACACTTACTTGAAGGCATGCTAAGTCCCGTCACCATTCTGACAGACCATAAGAACCTATTCTATATTGAGGGTGCACGACAGGCACGTTGGTCTTTATTTTTTTCTCGATTCAACTTAGTCATTTCGTACCTCCCCAGCTCAAAAAAATATTAAGGCAGACGCTCTCTCCCTACAATTCCTATTGGAGGATAAGACGGGGAATCGCCAGGAGACCATGCTTCCCCTGACCTGTATTCTTTCAGCCAACACCTTCGACGCCTTATGCGACATCACAAAGGCTCAAGTTCTTATCCCAGAGGGCCTCAATGTTCCAGAGGGGCGGTTATTCACGCCACCTACTTTTCAAGGGAAGGTAATGGGGTCATGCATCCAAAACTGCCGGCCATCCAGTTACTAGGAGGACGATCGACCTTTTGGAGCGGACTTTCTGGTGGCCAGTTATGCGTAAGGATATTAAGAACTTTGTCTCGGCATGTGCCACTTGTGCTCAGAACAAGACACCTCGCAACAGACCACCCGGTCTTCTTCAACCCCTTCAGATTCCGGTTCGTCCATGGGACCCACCTTTCCATGGACTTCATTGTGGAGCTGCCTAGATCTAAGGGGATGGATACTATCTTAGTGGTGGTCAACCGCTTCTCCAAACAGGCACATTGTATTCCGCTCAAAGACCTACCCAATGCTTTCAGACTGTGCGAAGTATTCATCAGGGAGATCTTTCGCCTACACGGTACACCTCATTATCATTTCTGCCCGAGGCTCTCAGTTCATATCCAAATTCTAGAGGGCCTTCTGCCAACAACTAGGCATCGCCTTTCATTTTTCCTCAGGATATCACCCGCAAACCAATGGCCGAACGGACCAACCAATCTCGCCTGCCGTTAAATCGCTGTTTTATTTCGGACGCTTAGGACAATTGGACGGACCTTCTGCCATGGGCTGAGGTCTCCCATAAAAATTTAAGAAATGAATCCACTCTACAAACCCCCTTCACCAACTATGGGTTTCACCCTTCTGCACTTCCAACCACTGTTATCATTTCTGGAGTTCCTGTGGCAGAGAGCAGGATTCAATACCTCCATGAGTCCTGGGATAAAATTCAGGGAAACTTTACAAATGCCATCACTGCATAAAAAAAGCAGACGGACAGTCATAGTCGGGAGACCCCCACTTACACACCAGGGCAAAGGGTTTGGCTTTCGACAAAGAACCTCCACCTGAAGGTATAGGGAGGTATTGAGAGAAAGGTGCTATCCAAAATTAGCACCGAAGTTCATTGGGCTTTTTGTCATCACAGAAAAGGTCAACCCATTCGCCTATCGACTGAAACTACCGGCTTCCATGAAAATTCCGTTGGTATTCCACATGTCCCTCTTAAAACCCTTAATTCAAGACCCCCACTCTTCAGCCCTGGACTTACCCCCTCAACCTAACCTAGTAGAGTGCCAACAATAGTTTGAGGTCCAGGCTATTCTCGATTCCAGAATATCAAGGGGAAAACTCCAATACCTGGTACATTGGAAGGGTTTCGGCCCTGAGGAACGAGAGTGGATCTCCCAAGAACAGGTACATGCCTCAAGGCTTATCCAGGCATTTAACCACAAATACCCTTCTAGACCTTCTCTAGTTCGCCCCTGAAGGGTGGGGTACTGTCCGGATCGGGGCTAGGTCCCGCCCCCCTGACGCATCATGGGCCACCATTATAGAGGTGCGTGGACTGAAGTCTGCACGCACATGCCGTGCTACTAACAAGCAGATCCCTGATAGGGAGATTTCGGGTCCTTGCTCCCGTGAGGCAACTGCAGGGACAGCATTGCGGGCGACACGGTTGCTGTGCGCAGGCGGCAAGCTGCCAAGAATGGAAACACAGCAGGAACCGCCCTCAGACTCCGTCCCCGTGCAGACACGAGCAAACAAGGGGTTACTTGAACTAAATACACCATTAGCATAGAAATTGCATGTTACCTTTAAAGTAACACATCATATATTCAAAGCTTGAAGGAGGATCTTTTTATTTGTATTCTTATTTGTTTTAATATAAATGTATAAAGCTTTGAATATATGATGTTACTTTAAAGGTAACATGCAATTTCTATGCTAATGGGGTATTTAGTTCATTTGCCCATTGGTTAGGGATGTTTTTTTACCTATTGACCTATAGTAGGAGAGGTTATTGGTAGATTAGGGGGTATATAAAGACCCTTCTAACAGGTCACTGCTACTCCTGACGAAGTCGTCACTTAGAACGGCGAAACGCGTAGAGCGTGACTCTCAGCCTACGATTGAGAGGAGAGAGACTGCTGGGAATCCCGTGACGTCACCTTCAACCGGCCGAAACACCGGAAGTGACGTATCGGCCCCTGGCAGGAACGCAGAACGGAGGCTTGCAGCGGCAGTGTGTTGTGACCCTGAGATCGCTACTCAGCTACCATCTTCACCTCACCTTCCATGCTGTAATTCCATTTGGATCTTGTAAGCCTCCAATTTTATTGTTTTGGATAAATCGTGTGTTACCATTTTACCTTGGCTTCGTGTCTCTCTCTTTTGAGATTGTACTACCTCCTACCTGCTCCAGCCTGTGACCATCCACCTTGTTGGATAACTTCTTATTTATTTTTAGCACTTTGTGAGTGTTCACTTGGGAGCTTTTTCACTGTTTGTGTTTTGTTTAGACAATATTGCACTATGTAGTCTCATTTCTTTTTAAGGTGTCATCGTTCTTTGCCCATGTTCGTTTGGACCTTGAAACAGTCCTTCTAAGGGTTTGAGTGTTTTTTACCTTCCTTCACTGCACGTGATTTTATTTATTTATCACTTTGCATATTATATTTGTCACTTTGCATTATTTTGCACACTGTATAGTACTTATTTGCACCTTTTACAGTATCAGAGCGCCATCTAGGGTCGTTTTATTAGAGTACACAAGTCCAGTAAGCGCTGAGCTAGAACCCGGGGTCTCATCTTAGAGGTGTACGTCAGATGCCAGAATTGCTGCCGGTAGGTCTCTGGG
Source organism: Ascaphus truei (assembly GCF_040206685.1). Taxonomy (NCBI): domain Eukaryota; kingdom Metazoa; phylum Chordata; class Amphibia; order Anura; family Ascaphidae; genus Ascaphus; species Ascaphus truei. Next base: position 123,936 of record NW_027456388.1, read on the forward strand.
GACAGACCTAAGTGATCCAGTATAGTTGCTTTTACTTGTTTATAGTCCATAGCCTGATCTGCTGGTAGGCCCCGATATGAGGCCTGGGATTCTTCTATGAGGTGGTTGCCCAGTGATCTAAATACCAGCCCTGGGGCTCGGCAACCCTTTCAAACATCAATAGAAAAGCCTCTGGATCCTCGTTCAGACTCAATTCCTCAGCAGGACCGGGGGTTTGTTCTGAAGTTCTGGACTGGCGGACACATGGGATTGGGCAGGCAACCTGGCCATCCGCTCATCCTGTGCTGCCTGCTGCTGGATTAGGAGCTGTTTTGCTTTGCTTGACTTTCATCTCGCTCTGGCGGCTGTTTGGCCTGCTCCTGCATGAACAGTCCCTGCTGTTTGGCCTGCTCGCACAGAAACTGTTTTAAAAAAATGTTCCATTTAAAAAAAAATTAAACATTTGTGTGGCCCTTTTGATGCAGGGACAGCTCAAAATTCCACTAATGACACCATATGTTGCAGGGACAATGCAACCACATGTGTGTTTCTGAATTGCCTGGTTTATTTAGCCTAAAAAATATGGCATACAAAAATAATACAGCTTCTTTTCAGCAAACATAAACAAATAAGTTCAAAGTCCAGAGTTTTTATATAGCACACAGGGATTAAAGGAAAGCAGTTTTCCTCCAGAGTTGCAGTGTGTCTCTCTGGTTCAGACAGCCTGGTGGCATGTGTGAGCAGCCTGAGTTTCTGAAGCCCCTTATTGAGGCATCTAGGACCTGACAAATGAACTAGACCTTTTCTCAGCTGAACTTTTACCCGGTCACTGCTGCACTGCAGACCAACACATAGGTCTGCCAGGCGTAGGGCTGGTGTCTGATATTCACCCTGTTACTGAGACCTTAATGGATAATATTTCACTGGGGTTTTTGTTTGCCTTCCTCTGGATCAATATACTGTAAGTACAAATATAGGATAAATATCTATCATCTATATTTAACAGAAGTTGAACTCTGTGGACATATGTCTTTTCTCAACGTCGTCTACTATGTAACATGTTTTCAGGTGGGACAGAGCAGTGGGAAACAATTATCTTACTTATGATTCATGTGTAATTCTGATTTATATAATAGGTGTATGAAATGGACTGCTCACATCTACACAAAAGAAAATGTTTTGCAAATTTATCCCATCTTGTGAAACATTCACCAATTTTAGTATACATGAATCCTTAGGCAAGTAGATTTTGACATGTAAATTCTGCAACATTGTCAGGAGACACTATGTCAGGCTGAATGTCTGGCAGCTATAATCTGAAATGTGTGACCATTTTACTCTAGTAAAATCTATTTTCACATTAAACACCAGCCAATGTACAGTAAGTCTACAGAAGCTGGTGCATGCTTATGAATTATTAGGTGTGAACTCAAAGGGGATATTACAGATGGCCATGGATTCAGGCAAACTGAAATGTAAAAAAGCAAACATTTTAATCCTTGTGCTTTGATTAGTAGATTGTATACTAGTGGATGCAGCCGACTTTTAAGTGTGCTCTTCATAGCCTGGAGATGAGCGTTGTGCAGATAACTTGGTAAAAAAACGAAACTTAAAGTCAAACACATTGGGAGGCTAGTGTTCTTAGGCTGCATTTCTCATCCCTGTAGATGAGTCTAGTGATTTATTTATTTGGTTATACAGTAACGCCATTTATATAGCACCCTTATCCAGGGCGTTGTACATTAGTTAGTAAAACAAAGTTGTGGTTACATATAGTAATTAAGATGTCATTGTGGTGGGCAGGGGTGGGAACCTTATGGTCGGGCTATGGGTTAGATGCATTGTGAGCTTGTTTGTATAGCCTGGGTCCCCCTGATCCCCTGTTTGTCCCCTTACCTTTCCATAGGAGTATAGCAGCAAGGGAACTACAAGTTCCAACAGTTTCAGGGGCTGCAGTCCACATGTTGCCAGGCAACCAATAGGACTGAGAGATTCTGACAGTTGGAATTCTGACAGTTAAGGGGACTGTTAGTTGGAGCCAGGGCAGGCAAGGGGAAGGAGGGTCTGAGTGTTAGTGGCACTCAGACTAGGCTAGAAACTCCGCTTAGGTCCCAAATAGGTCCCAATCACGTGCGGGTGCTGCAGGGAAGGCCCCTTACATAGTGACGCTTACCCATTTTACTATAGTAACAAAACACACAAAACCCCAGCAAGCTCTTTTTGGGAACCCCTGAGCCCCCACATATATATATATATAGTTTTTGACACTTATATACACATATATATATATATATATATATATATATATATATATATGTGTATATAAGTGTCAAAAACTATACTATAGTGTCAGGGACACAAGGAAGACGCCGTGTGGTGATCGCTGTCTGGGACCAGACCACCTTGTTGTTAGCAAAGACTCTTAAAGGTGAGACCCTCCTACCGGAGTCCACCCAACGCAGAGGCGGACACCATCGCTGAGGGCCACGTTCCTGGATCAGACCAATCCTTATTTGTAAGTCTGCCGCACAGAGTACTGGAGTACTAGGCAGGTACCTCAACAAGTGCACCAACAGTTCACTGGAGAGCGCTACTCCTTTCACTTTTGGATGGGCTGGACACTGGGAAAAGGACAACAGGGTATTGGTGCCTAGCACCCAAAGTACGTTTGGGACACTCACTGGTGGTACTGGGTGGGGTTCTCATTATACTGTGATGTGTTATGTTATGTTGCATAGTTGTTGTTATAAGTTACTGTTCAGTAAATACTGTTATATATACACTTGTGTGCAATTACTGACTGTATTGTCTTGGGAGGGGCTATCCCACTGTGTGAGGATCCTTCCCAGGTGGAGGCGCTGTTAGTATATTCATTAAACACACCCCAGGCTCCCAGTGGCGGAGGATCAGGCCTCCTGTTTGCCGCGCAGGTAATAGCATCACACGTGGTCACCCTAGACAAAGGGGGAAAGGGGGCTACACTTGGTTAGTGAGCCGAGGTTGGGATCAGGTCTCTGGATTTAGTCTAGTCATTTGCATGGTGATGGGTCGGACGTTGGGGACAGTGGAGGCGATTGGTGAGGTGGGTGACTTTGGACGGTTTTAGAGAGAGTTTAGGAAGGTTAAGGTAAGGTGAGGGTTGGGGAGATCATGTGCATTGGGTTGGGTGGGTGATGGAGGGGATGGGATATGAGGTTAATGGGGAGATGAAACATCAGACTCACTCACACAACAATAATGTATTGTTTTCACATATTGCCTTTCAACTTTTATTTTGGTCACCTGCTTCAGTGTGGAATTGTCATATAGCTATCGAATTGTAAATTAATTGTTAGAGGGTCTTTGCACACATTGTAGTGCAATGCATAAAATTATGAATATTTTCATTACAGCTTTTCTTTCATTGCTGAACTGTGAACACTGCATTCATCCCCACTTGATTTTAGAAAAAAATGCATATTCCCTTTCATTTGTTATAAATACCTTAAAAGCATATTTTAGATGATCATTTAAACATCATATGATATAAGGGCTAAATATTTTAAACTGAATTTAAGATCCATATTTTAAATTGAATCATTTAACTGCAGGTGAAGAGGATAGGGTTACGATAAGGCAGAAATTCTTTTCTGAAATGTGTTTGTAAGCATGAATTTAAATGTAAAAAAGTGTAGTGATGATAAAGAGATGTGTGGTATCCCTTTTGTGATCGATGTAAATAGTCTTTCTTCTTATATTCACGGAACAGGAATGCTCAAGTAACCATTTGGTAGGATCTTAATGATTCATTGTAGTGTCCCGTAAATACAAATGTGTCAAAATAAGTGTGAAAGTCAGTGGATGGACTTTGAGAACAGCAAAATATATTAAAATGAGATGAGGTCAGTAACAGAGACATGGAAATAGAATGAGAGCAAATGTGTTTTTTTACCTGATTGACAATACAAAAATAAAAAAAAAGCTGTGTGTGCGGTGCACGCGCATAGTAAGTGAAACTTCTTTGACTTTTATCACAGAAATTGTATTTGTGTTGGTGATGTTTTAATTAAAAATCAAAATACAATTTCAGTTACAAAACGCAAATAAATTTGACTTAGAATGCGCGTGCTCGGCACACATCCCATGTATTAGCTATTTGCACTAAGTGTGAATTCCTTGTGTGTATGTGTGTCAGTGTGTGTGTATGTCAGTCAGTCAGTCAGTCAGTCAGTGTGTGTGTGTACGTCAGTCAGTCAGTCAGTGTGTGTGTGTGTGTGTGTGTGTGTATGTCAGTCAGTCAGTCAGTCAGTGTGTGTGTGTGTGTGTGTGTGTGTGTCAGTCAGTGTGTATGTGTATTTGTGTCAGTGTGTATGTGTAAGTCAGTGTGTGTGTCAGTCAGTGTGTGTGTCAGTCAGTGTGGGTGGGTCAGAGTGTGCGGGGGTGGGTCAGAGTGTGTGGGGGTGTGTGGGTAAGTCAGTCAGTGTGCGGGGAGGGGTGGGTGAGTCAGTCAGTGTGCGGGGAGGGGTGGGTCAGTCAGTCAGTGTGCGGGGAGGTGTGGGTGAGTCAGTCAGTGTGCGGGGAGGTGTGGGTGGGTCAGTCAGTGTGCGGGGAGGTGTGGGTGAGTCAGTCAGTGTGCGGGGAGGTGTGGGTGGGTCAGTCAGTCAGTGTGCGGGGAGGTGTGGGTGGGTCAGTCAGTCAGTGTGCGGGGAGGTGTGGGTGGGTCAGTCAGTCAGTGTGCGGGGAGGTGTGGGTGGGTCAGTCAGTCAGTGTGCGGGGAGGTGTGGGTGGGTCAGTCAGTCAGTGTGCGGGGAGGTGTGGGTGGGTCAGTCAGTCAGTGTGCGGGGAGGTGTGGGTGGGTGGGTCAGTCAGTCAGTGTGCGGGGGTCAGTCAGACAGTGTGCGGGGAGGTCAGTCAGTCAGTGGGGGGTGTGGGTCAGTCAGTGTGGGGGGGGGTGTGGGTGGGTCAGTCAGTGTGTGGGGGGGGTGTGTGGGTGGGTCAGTCAGTGTGTGGGGGTGGGTGGGTCAGTCAGTGTGTGGGGGGAGTTGTGGGGGGGTCAGTCAGTGTGTGGGGGGGTGTGGGTCAGTCAGTGTGTGTGGGGGGGTGGGTCAGTCAGTGTGTGTGGGGGGGGTCAGTCAGTGTGTGGGGGGGGTGGGTGGTTTCAGTCAGTGTGTGTGGGGGGGGTGGGTGGTTTCAGTCAGTGTGTGGGGGGGGGGTGGGTGGGTCAGTCAGTGTGTGGGAGGGTGTGGGTGGGTCAGTCAGTGTGTGGGGGGGGGTCAGTCAGTGTGTGGGGGGGTCAGTCAGTGTGTGTGGGGGGGTCAGTCAGTGTGTGGGGGGGGGTGGGTGGGTCAGTCAGTGTGTGTGTGTGGGGGGGTGGGTGGGCCAGTCAGTGTGTGTGTGTGGGGGGGTGGGTGGGCCAGTCAGTGTGTGTGGGGGGGGGGTGGGTCAGTCAGTGTGTGTGTGGGGGGTGGGTGGGTCAGTCAGTGTGTGGGGGGGGTGGGTGGGGTCAGTCAGTGTGTGTGGGGGGGGGTCAGTCAGTGTGTGGGGGTGTGTGTCAGTGTGTGTGTGTGTGTGTCAGTCAGTGTGTATGTGTGTGTGTGTGTGTGTATGTGAGTCAGTGTGTGTATGTGAGTCAGTATGTGTGTATGTGTCAGTGTGTATGTATGTGTGTGTGTGTGTGTCCTGCCCCCCTCTCTCCTGACTCTCCCCAGCACACTTATCCTTTCCCTGCACCCAGACCCTTTCAGCAGTCCGCCCCCCACCCCCCCCCATTCCTACCAGATCGCGGCACAGAGGAGATGGAGGCAGTGTCGGCGGGGGGAGAGGAAGAAGCGCGTCATCGTCAGCTGGAGCCGACTCGGAGGCTTCTGATGGTGCTGTGGGGGACGTGGGGGACGCAGCGCACTCATCACCCCCCTCCCCCCCCCCTTTACCGGACCAGGAGCAGTTCTATGCCTCGGCCGGGGCATGCACCGGGAGGAGAGGCCGCAGGAGATCGGTGCCTGCATAGAGCCCCGGGGAGCAGTGTGGGCTTCAGTGTCCCTGTGAGGAGAGTCATGGCGTCTCGAGCGTCGCCATGACTACCGGGCATGCGCAGCATATCAATGGGCGGGGAACGGGCGGGGAATCAGCGGCGCCGTCACAACTGCGCATGCGCGGCATGGCAGCGGCCGTTAGGAGCGGCGGCTATCGCCGCCGCATATGTCACAATGTGTGGAGGGGGGTGGGACTCAGGGGGGCGGGGGGGCGATTAGGAGCAGCGCCGGCGGCTATCGCCGCCGCCGCCGCATCTGATTTGTGGAGCGGGTGTGATGTCAGTGTTGGGGTCGGGCTGAGCCAGAACACAGCCCGGCCTCAACTGCCAGCACTGACGTCACATCCGTTTCATTTCTGTCTCCACAATTCTTTTTTGCCCCATCACGAATGAGGCGCCACTAAGGAAGTTTCACTTCAAAAACCAGTTGGGATTAAGAAACCCTGCACAAGAGTATGTGCAGGAACTAACATATGCTGATTATTGTAAATTACTTTTTTCTAAGGTAACCAAAACTCAACAGATCGTTTCATTTAGCGCTCCTAACAAAAGTGAATATGGCTCCAAATGAAGAATGTTTTATGCAGTGAAAATAGAAATAAGTATTACACAAAACGCAAAAATAATTATTTAATAATAAGTCTGATCAGTAGTGTACTAGCTTTAACTATGTCGATTTGTATAAATCAGTGATGTTATAAATCTAACACCATCCACTGCAAGCTTCCTTGGCAGTGTTTGGGGCACTTTCTGGGTACAAAATAAATGCAGAAAAATATGAAGCCCTAAATCTTGCATTACCCAAACATGAACCAAAATTACTAAAGCTTAACTTCAACTATAGATGGAAAGATAATTACATTAAATATCTGGGAATCCACCTAACCAAAAATTATCAATCCCTGTTTAGACACAACTATCAGGACCTGTTCTCTCATTAAAATTGACCTGACAAAATGGAACGACTTCCAGATCTCATGGTTGGGTCGAATAACCTCTGTGAAAATGAATGTTCTGCCAAGACTGTTATATTACTGCACCGACACACTTTATTCGAGCAAATACCCAGTATGTACCTGGCAGATACCTGGAATGCGCCGCTCCTCACCTCTGACAAGCCCCGTTGCGTTTGCCTTCCCAGCCTGGGTTCATGCCTGGCTGATGGGCGGCTGATCTGTTAAATGATAATGATTAGGATTTAATAGGCTGCAATGCTTCGCGTGTCTACCAGATGGCATAAATTCATGAATTGTAATGCAGTATATATATATATACTGTGCAGTATTGCAGCCAGCGGGAATAAAATGCTTCAATCCCTGCCTGGAAAATAACGCAATGCACTCGGGCAAAAAACAGTCACAAACCTCAATACACCCGGGTATACCCGAATTCGTGGGACTAGCCGAGCTCGAATAAAGTGTGTCGCCAGTGTATCTTAAATGCTACCAGTCCTGATCCCTCCCAAACAGTAAAAGAGTTACAAAATAAATTTTTCTATTTTTTTGGCAGAAAAAGAAAGTAAGAATATTAAGAAGGATCATGACAGCCCCAAAATTGGGAGGTGGACTGGCGCTTTCCAATATTAGACAATACTATTATGCTTGCCACCTGAAACAAATAATTTATTTGCACATCCCAGCTAAATCTTATTGTTGGGTGGATATAGAATCCGCATTCACGGATCCTTGCTAGCTGCCAGCCCTTCTTTGGATAAACAAAAATAGCAATTAAATGGGTGACAGATAGAGATACTTGGCAGTATCAACTTTACCATAAGTATCTGGCATACCACAAAATCTAAATATGGACTGAGAACCCCTCTATGATGGTGCCATTGTTCAACAACCCTGGATTTCCCTCAGGGATGGCATCTAAAGCATTTAATACTTAGAGGGAGAAGGGTGTCCTGGATTTTGGCAACCTGGTCTTGTAGGGTCAGATCATCAAATGTGAGGAATTCTGCCACAAATACGCACTCCCAAAAAGCGAACTCTTTAGATATCTTCAGGATTAGGCACTTTCTCCTTTATACCTATCTGTCACCGGTCTTCCCTCTCTCCACTGGAATCCTGCAGAAATAGGAAATTCCAGAGAGGGCTGATCACCACTATCAATAATGACCTGGAAACCTTGTCCCCTTCCCCAGACCATGAGTCTAAACGGAAATGGGATCTCCAAGTGGAAATAGACCACGATGACTGGGAAGTGATTTGAGAGGCAACCTCAAAAACCTCAATATGTACAGTCACCAAAGAGAATATCTATCAAATTCTCTTTAGGTGGTACCTAACACCTGCTAGGCTGCACAATATCTTCCCAAGTTTCACTAGTTTTTTTTGGAGAGGATGTGGCCAGGTGGGTGATATATCCCATATTTGGTGGTTTTGCCCCAAGATCCAGAAATACCGGGAAATGGTTAGGCGATTAATAAATATATATATATATATATATATATATATACACACAGTGTTCGACAAACCTATACATTTGCTCGCCCCGGGCGAGTGGATTTAACCCCCGGGCGAGTAAATATTGGCCCAAGCAGCACACGTTTGCTACTAGGTGGTGAGTAGATTTTTTTGTGATTTGTCAACCACTGTATATATACACATACAGTACATACACACACAAATTATTATAATTTATAATTTCCAAATTTAAAAAAAATATTTATGTATGTAACCCTTTCTGGCTCCTAGGGAGTTTATATCTGTCTCTTGCATTGGCTTGCTCAGAGTTGATTACCTTGTCACGGTGCTGGATCCATGCAGACTAGGCGTTGGTACTGCAATGATGGGCGCCAGGAACTTTATTCATGCAAACAGCAGCTTTATTAATCATCATCGGCGAAGTCTCATTTACATTGTATATATCACTTTGTGTATAGTCTAATCACTGCTGTCTGCTGGTGCTGTCTGTAGCCTCTTCCCTAGCTGCCCCTCAATCTCGGCCCGCTAGGGAGATGCTAAAGCTTTACTGCTTATGTTACTGTCACGGGAGACCAGTGCTTTTAACACACAAATTACCCGGATCCTTTGAACAAAACGTGTGAGAAAATAAATTGTCATTTATTTACACAAGAAACACACTGAAGGAAAATCCGTTATTTCCTCCCCTGGCTTCAGAACCGAGAGGAACCTTTCCTCTGCCAAGTAAACTGAAGCCTTTTGACTGGATACACTATCTGCACCGTTTGCAGCAGACTCCCCCGGAGAAGCTTCCACGCCCTGCCACTGTTATCTTCGATCTTTGGGGAACTATCAGGCCTGGAAGACGAACAAAATGAAACGTAACGCAAGCCAGGTTTCAAATCCTGTGTCTCAATTTATTACTCATAGGGTAATGACTTTTATACAGAAAAAAAGAAGATATTGGTTAGAGGCGTAACATAGGTGTATCATAGGCGTGTCTTGTGCGTAGCTTTGATTAGAGGCGTGATTTAGGGGCAGGACATATTAGTGGCGTGACTTTTGGGACGTGTCTTTTCCAATACAAGCAATTGTCTGAATACATAGCTTATTCATTGTCTGTTATCAAAAGAGACCTTGAGTCTTTAGCAACTATATTACACTATTTTGCTTCTTGCAGAGAACCATTCTATTATATTCTAACTAAAACATCAGGAAATTGACAACACAAAAGTATCGTATTAATATCCTGACCAGGAAGAAAGGAAATGCAATTTAGCAGAAACCGAGTGCATTTAGGAATTATATTTCAGCAAAAGGCTGACTACAGAATCTTAACTAGTTATGACAAGACAAAATGGAAACTTAACATGAGTGCAGATTCTGGCCTGACATATTGGTCCTAACAATTCCCTTCTTTTTGTTCTCTAAAAGAACAAATACCCTTACTAAGTACGCTTCTCTATGACTATGGCCTTATGGGGACCAATAGTATCATAGACTCTGTTCATGGCCACATATGAATTATTAGTTGCATACATGGCGTGAGATGAAACTGAAGGTTTCCTTGAGACAAATGAAAGCATTGCACTCTTAGCACAGTGAAAAATAACAAAAATTGCTGCGATTATACTAATCACTACAATAAAACCATAGAGAATTTTCATACCCAAATCTCCGATCCAACTAGTGAGTCCTGACATCCAATTTAAGCTAAGGCCTGAGGATTCTTTACGCATCCTAGCCTGAATTTCCTGTAGCTTATCCATATCTTTATGAATAGCGCCAGACTCATCTTCAATATAGGCACAGCACTTCTGTCCTACAAGTTTACAAACACCTCCTTGTGAGGCTAGCAGATAATCAAGAGCCATTCTATTCTGTAATAATACTGTTCGGATTTGCTCTTGTTCATTAGTCAGACGGATAATAGCATCACTTGTCTGATTAAGAGCATCATCAATATTTACCATCAGCTCATTTAATTTAGAATAGAGATCCAGAATACCTAAACTAGGTATAAAAACCCCAGCTGCAATGCGGGTTGAACTAATGGTCCTGGTCAGATCTTTTCGATTTCTCAGCTTCCCTTGGGTTAACGTGTCAGATACATAGAAAGTGGGAAGAATGAGACCCAGATAACAAAGGGCCGTGTGATTGCAGGGTACAATCTTAGTGGCCCACATGCCACACAACCAATATATATATATATATATATATCATTAAATATTTCTATAGATTAGAAAATGGCTTACATCTCAATATGTCACATAATCTAAGGGTCAGCTATTTGTGAGAATTGGTGGGGGCTAATTTCTGCTAAGAGCAACTGCACAAACATTCTTCTTGCACACATCTTTCATACTGCATTTACTCAGAATGGCAAAACGGACCAAGATGGCTGCTATGGTCAAAATGGCTGACTTGTGATCCTTTCCTTGTGGTTGACTCACGTCCCTTTGTGACCTCCCACCTTCCTCATATCCAGTCTTCTCAGTCCCCCCATATCCTTAAGAGACAGTCTATTTAAAGAACAGAACAGTTAACTGTTTCATAGTCCTGATGGACCAAGATGTCCAAGTTGTGCATAACTTCATTCCTTTCTTTTCCGGCCATTATATCAGCCCAGTTGATTTCTTCTTTGGTCTCTTCTTCTGGGGGACTGGCGACATCATCACCGCAGAGAGGCATAGCGTCGGTGGGGGTTGCAACGCACTTCTGGATCAGAGTTTTGCTGTACGTAATACATAGAGAGCAATGAGTAGGACAAACACACACATACAAAAACATTCGCTAGCTTCGCTCAAAGCAAATCAATCCAACCACCAAGTCCCCATGGTCCCTAAATCCTGGATAAATACACAACATTACGCTTTAACTAGGGCGCATACATACCCCTCCTTTTGAGGCTAAAATATAGTCTAGAGCTATTTTATTCTGCGGGGCCATTAATTTAAACTAAACCTATTCTTGGTTAAGTGAGTAAATGTCTGTGGTTGTATGATTTAGGATATCCCTGTAAACCTGTCATACAGTAATCCAACTCCTACATTTGGGAATAAATTCCCTGAAACTTATTCTTCCCATAGACTACTTTTTAGCACTTGTGTATTGGGTGCATCTCTTCTGTTTCTAACTCTACCTGTGAGCAATTAACATAACCGTGTGTTTTACTAATAAAGCATTCTCCCACCGGGATATCATTCTTCAGGGAGATTCTATTAACCTATAAATCCAAACAAAATAAACAGTTAAACAAATAATAACTTATACTATTTTGTCATCCTTATGGGACGCCACTTACACAAACATAATGGAGCATACATTTGTAACTGAAAAATAATAAAAACCTGTAAAAATAAAAAGGTCAAAGTTCGTGTGTTGAGGCCTGGACATTTTTGCCTATGACCTTTCTCCCTTGATGATTAGTGGTCAGAGAGTATTGTGTCCATCAAAACACTTATTTGCAGGTGCTATGTCTTTGTCTTTATTAGCTGTTTGTGCTTAGGCTGGCACTATTTTGACGTGCGTGATGTGTATCCATGATGATAAGAAATTTTTACTGCAATGCTGGTGATGAGTAGTATTTAAATGGCCTTTTCATCTGGGATGAAGAGCGTGCTTGCGTAGAAAATGCTTGACCATTAACCCGTCTTGCGTAGGTGCACTTTCAGCTTTAACCTGTGCCTAGAAAGACTCAAAAATATATATTAGTTGCATGCAATACTTATTAATTGTTTTATTACCAATAACATGGTCCTTAATTCGTTACTTTGAACTACTGATGGTCATAACTCATCTCATAAGTGTCTCATAGGGAGAGAATTTATACCTAGAAATAAATTCTTGTATTAATATGGTTACTACTATTATTAGCATCCACAATATTAAACAGAGATATTCCCCTTTAACGCTCCTCAAATTTTAAACTAAGCAACCAATATGGACTTGACTTTGCTACAATCCAAGTTCCTAAAACTTGGCACCTCAGCGTTTGCCAAACCAATTGCTTTCATAATCAACTCTATCCTGTCTGCAGGCCATACCCCCAAGACCTGGAAAACTGCCAGAGTTGTCCCAATCTTCAAAAATGGGGACAAAAACACTGTCTCAAACTACAAATCAATCTCTATTCTCCCAATACACACTTACTCTCATTCATACCTAACTGCCATCTGCCATTTTCTCTGATGCAAATGGTGTCAACCTTTTAGTCATTTAATACTAACTAACCTTAAAACTCGCCCCACAAATCAAGCATCCCAACAGCCTGCACTCATTTCTATTGTCCCACACCCACAGTCACTCCTGGCTTTCACCTCAAACACTCCACTGTAACTATTCTGCTAAAAATGTGAAATGCCTTGTATATAATATATGCCCTGTTCACTTATGCAATTATATATCCCCTGTCCTTTAACTCTATTTCCAGGACATACCCAAAAACAAATAAATGGTTACAAAATTATAAATTTGGCAGATATGATATATCCCTCAACATAGGGACGGCTTGCTACCTGCTTTGCTGTGACATCTGAAAAGGTATTATTATTTTTTACCAGGGGCCTGTCAGCCCTGTTAGTATGGCAGCAACTTTTTATTACTGCAAGAGCCCTTGGAGTTAACATTGCTATAATAAATTCTGAACCTGCTGTGCATTGTGTATCAATAATCTATGTATCTCAACTCTTTTGTTCATATATTATCTATACAACTATGTGAACAAAAATACAAAAATAGTTATGAAACAGGTTGCTTGATATATAGCAAAATTAAACTGGTAAATAGATTTGTATGTGTAGTGACTATAAAAATATTTACTGCTTGTGTTAAAAGAAAAAGCCTGCAGTAGGTCTTTTAACAACTGTGGCATTTACAATATAAGAAAAATCCTGAAATCCTGAACAAAAGATTTCCTTATAAAATAGACAAATAATTTTGAATTCTTTGCAAAGTGCTGAGCACACGTCCAGCATTAACTTTAAAAGACACTCTGACTTTAAAAAGAAAGAAAAAATAATTTTCAAGGCGCTTTTTTTTTTTTCTGGGAAAACAGCCAGAAACCTTAAAGTACAGATAATGGGTTTCGCTGTCTAATTCATATTAACTGCTGGATTAATCCTCACGCAGGGGATTGTAACATTAGTTTAATGTTAAATATGAAGCTTTCCACGCTGTCCTAAAACTGCATTTTGTATGGTCTTTTAAAAATTAAATAACGGGAATATTTCAAATTACTTATAAACACCAAGTCTATGCCTACAAGAGCATGCAACATTCTTTCACTCATTCCTCTGAATGCCTTCTGAAAGAAATCTCATATTCCTGCAAACTTCCATCAATACAATTGCTATCCCGTTTTAACTATGCCCTCTCTTAAACTAAACAAAATATCTTCAAACATGCAACAGTTATACCATGACTAAAAAAACAGCAAGCTTGACCCTACCTGTCTTGTATGGCTTCTACACTGCTTATTTAACGGAGACAATTCTCGCTAAAATAACTGACCTCCATGCTGCTAAAGGCAGATATCACCACACTCCGCTCACACCACGGACACCCTCCTTTTGAAGCGCTATGTACATTAATGGCGTTATATACATATATAATACAATATATTAATTCAAACAGTGCTTGTGAGCTCTTATCAGCATTTTAAACAAAAACATCTTAATCCTGTAGAAATAAAATTGAAATGTGTTATCTTACTGCTTTACGGAAAAAAAGACAGTTCTACATTACCTTGTTCTCATGAATAAACTGCTTAAGCACAGAGCTAGTTAATTTTAATGTGAATGCTTCACATTCTTTAAACTGTAAGGGAGAGGCTGTGACCCTTCTTTTATTAAGATAGAAATACCACAAACGAAAAGATATGTGTCCGGTTTAAAAAGTATCCGCCTGGCCAGGACGTATAAACCTTTCAAACTATAACCAGGGACAGAGCTGAATATACTCCCCTTTTGTTGTGAGGTATTTCTCTCTATATTCGGTGTACACCTTTTTAAAACCTTTTAAAATTTAGATTTCATCATGAGCAACTAATATTCATATTTTTTGTACAGATGATAATCAGCATGACACTCACACAAGAAATCATTCAGGAAAAAATTCATCAGGGTTACAAACAAACTCTTTTACATAAGGTAGCGGTGTTTTTGTATTATTTTTTTTTACTGAGACTTTCACTCTGAGCCCCCACAGGCAAAGCAGCACTTCCCTGCTTCTGACTAATAGTGGCACACTCTCTGCCAATGACCAAAACCACCACAATTAAAACAGACACCATTATTCTGAGCTATTATTCCTGATTGATTTCTGAGACCAGCATAAACCATTAGTAGCTTATAGACAGCTTAATTATGACAAATAATTGCAATATTTATACTTACACAATATACAATTGTAGTTCAGCTAGATCAGAGATAACAGTCCAGTCGTACACAAAATTTACTGGACTTAACCAAAAATTTTGTTTAAAAGGGCCTAACCCAATTCTTCAGTCACAATTTAGGCCTATTAAATTCCCAGAGGGGGTGAAGCATCATATATAAAAGTTTACATATATACTCACCACCTCCGTGAACATCCCACTTCTGACACCAAAACTGAAGGAAAATACGTTATTTCCTCCCCTGGCTTCAGAACCGAGAGGAACCTTTCCTCTGCCAAGTAAACTGAAGCCTTGTGACTGGATACACTATCTGCACCATTTGCAGCAGACTCCCCCGGAGAAGCTTCCACGCCCTGCCACTGTTATCTTCGATCTTTGGGGAACTATCAGGCCTGGAAGACGAACGAAATGAAACGTAACGCAAGCCAGGTTTCAAATCCTTAGTCTCAATTTATTACTCCTAGGGTAATGACTTTTATACAGAAAAAAAAAAGATATTGGTTAGAGGCGTAACATAGGCGTAACATAGGTGTATCATAGGCGTGTCTTGGGCGTAGCTTTGATTAGAGGCATGATTTAGGGGCAGGACATATTAGTGGCGTGACTTTTGGGACGTGTCTTTTACAATACAAGCAATGTCTGACTACATAGCTTATGCATTGTCTGTTATCAAAAGAGACCTTGAGTCTTTAGCAACTATGTTACACTATTTTGCTTCTTGCAGAGAACCATTCTATTATATTCTAACTAAAACATCAGGAAATTGACAACACAAAAGTATCGTATTAATATCCTGACCAGGAAGAAAGGAAATGCAATTTAGCAGAAACCGAGTGCATTTATGAATTATATTTCAGCAAAAGGCTGACTACAGAATCTTAACTAGTTATGACCAGACAAAATGGAAGCTTAACATGAGTGCAGATTCTGGCCTGACATATTGGTCCTAACACACACACAGCTTGAATAACAAAATAGCACGAATAAACACTTACTGGGATGGGGCAAAACTAAATAAAATGTCAACAGAACGAAATCCTCAGAAATCTAGTCTGTAGGCATCAATTCCCAAACGCGGGGTTAAGAGCAGCCCCGCTGGACAGGAGTTAGAGTGAGAGACGGTTCATCAGTGCTGATAACCTGACAGTTTGATTTTTTACCAAACTACGTTGATACGCCTGCTGACTTTGGACTTTACCATTGAACTTAGTCTCCGTGTGGATTACGCATATAGCTTGATTTCTGTGGGCTGCTCTGGCCGTTGGGGATAACAAGGTCAAGGGAAGTACCTTGTGGTCCTTCTGGACCCAGGGGAATGGGCCTGAGGAAGAGTTTTTTTCCAAAACGTTGCCCCCCGATTACCCTCTCTTTCCCCCCATTGTATATGTTGACACCCCCCCTCCCCACACCTTGTTGATTGTTTTCCCCACTCCCTGTCCCTATTTACCTTTTCCCCTCACTAACCCTTTGTAGGGTCTTGTATTTAACTGCCTGTGCAACATCACTCCAAGTTATATTATATTATCTTGTGCTTGCATTAAATTATTTATTCTTTGGCATATACTATATTTTGAGCATTTTCCCATAGTCCGTGAGTGCTGGAACTTTAGAGGATAATTCGTTCTTGACTAGGGCGCCTCTTGCAACCCCTGTATCTTCGCCGAAAGGAAACTTTTCATTTAGTCCTTGCAGGATTCGTTCGGGAATCCTTAGTTATAACAAACTTTTGAAGCCAGGTAAAAGTCTTAGTTACGATGAGATTTCTTGTACCGCACGATGTACAGTAGCTCAGATGAATCTTGTTACATGATGGAACTAACTTTCCAATTGGCGGCACAAACTTTTGAAAGCACCAAAGTCCTATCTTTATAATGTGCAGCCAATCACTCCATGGGAACCATATTGCCACCCTATGGCTGAGTTGCCCACAGTTCCTGCAGTTGGGCAAGGGGCTTCACGGTATGCAAAGGGTCATGTGCTATCACACCTGAGCCGCTTAGCATACCTGACCAAGCCCCTTTTCTGGCGGCAGAAAGTCTACATCTGGCAGGGAAACCTGTTTATTTTTACTTCCCTCCACTTCAAAATTTCCAATGTCTCTACCTTTTCAAGTCCGGACTTTCCTAGACACTCTAAAGTCGTCTCAGCATGGTGTCTTAGAAGTCCGCACTTAAGATGTGCATGAGTTACTCACCGGAATGGTCGGTCATAAATTGAGCTTGCTAATTCCCAATGTATTTGCTGCCTGAATGCAAATGCCCTGGCTCTTTATAATTTTAATACTAAAAAAGAGGGGAACCTTTATTTACTATTTTCCCCAAAAGTTAACAACCTGTAAACTATGGCTGCCTTACTGTTGTGACCCCAGCAGTACCCACACAAATTTTCACATTTCCCACATGTCCTTAGCTCAAGTTAGCTATTTAATTATCTGTGGTCTGCGGTTAAAACTTTCTCCCTATCTGCGGTTTGGGCAGTGACTCATTGTTGCAAGGCCTGAAGCGCAGACATGGCCGCTGCCATACTTATTCAATTAACCTGCGGTTTAGGCCGTGAGTCAGTGTAGCAATGCAGGGAACTAACTTAACCGCAACTGCACTTATCCAATTAACCTGCGGTTTAGGCCGTGGTTCAGTGTAGCAATGCGTGGAACTACCTAACCGCAACCCCACTTATCCAATTGACCTAAATACAGTGATGTGGTATGTGTGGTTGCAACTCTAGGGACCAAGCATTAACGGCGACCGCAGTCATTCAATGTAGCTCATTTTAGCGCGTGTGGTCCGCTTATCCATTGCCGGACACACAGACAATTCTCATGTATTTACAGGCTCTCAACCCGCAGTGGGCTGCAGAGCTGACACTTCACATTTACAATATGACTCGGGGGCACCCAGCCGGGCATAATACCTTTTATTTTCTGGCCCGGGTATCCTCTCACCCTCACAGTTAGCTAAGTAATCCCTCTGCTGTACAGTTTTGGTGGTGCTCCATCTCCTTTGAGCCCTTGCTGGGCCTTGTACTACTCTCTCTGTGTCTGTACGTATTCCCATCTTGGGTACTGAATGCAATTTTGTGGCCTTCTGGGTGAGAGTCCACTATGGACCCTCTGATTGGGCTGATCCAGATATGCCTCGGGGGCTCTGGCTAGAGAAACCACTTTGAAGCATAATCTTCCGCTATGGGAATAATGACATTAGTGTAGAATCATTATTGGGGATGCTATCTAAATAAAGAATTGTCCCTAACTATAAAACAATATTGGGAATTTTTACCCTATATCCTAGACTCCTCTATATTATAACCTATATACACTATTAACAGTGTGGCCCCTCACCTGCGACTCCTCCTGGGACTTGACCTTATAGAAACCTCTCCCTATTATGTATATCCTGTGATGACATCACTATCACAAGGCAGAAGTTGGCAGGGATATGATTCTGCCTAGTAACCAAGCACCATAAAACCAGGTAGGATGATTATCTGTCTTAAGATTACCACTGCACAGGAACACTACCAGGAACCATCCCCTGGCCAGGGCCGCTGACAGATTTCCTGGGGCAAAGGACTAGAGTTAAATTAAATTACCCCTTGGCAGTATTGCAAGCACCCCCCCCCCTCCCTCATGTCACACCTCTCGTGCCACCACTATTTCCCACCCTCTTCCCATATATAGTACAATAAAAAAATACAATCTAATGGCACCTAACCCCTTCATCACCTTAGCAATTAATAAACGCTGTAGTAATTAAGGGGTTAATCCACCCTCCCTCGCTACCCATCTGGGAGACCTAACCACCCACCCAAGGGCCACTATACCCTCTATCCATTGATTGTCACAGAGGTACATCAAAACCCATGTAAAATCGGCATACGTTGAAGGTGGTCCCGTGGGGTCCGACGGCGGAGCACTGCTGTTTGAAGAAATTCGGGGCTGCACACCAGTTCCAGTTAAAAATCGATTTATTGAGTGGTCATCTGAAGTATACAGCAAGCACTCTGACGCGTTTCAGGACAGTTGTCCCTTTATCAAAGAGTAACTGCGCGTCTACTGAGTTCTCCATTATGTAGTATAGCTTTGTTGGCTATTGTTTTTGCCCTTTTAAATACCATCTTTGGCTGATCTTGTATATATGTCTCTAGATCTTTGTCTAGTTTCAATATGTCCCAATGCTTTTTCAGAATGGCTCTAATCTGGTTGGCCTGTTTAGAGTATGTAGTAATAAACAATGGTGATCCATCTAGGGATCTTGATTGTTTTTATTTGTTAGATTTTTGTGTTAGTAGTGTCGACCTGTCCATTTTAAGTGCATGATCTAGGGCACCATTAATGTCTTCATCCCTATAACCCCTACATCTGAACCTTTCTGATAGTTCTTGTGCCTGACTCAGAAATGACTCATCTGTTGAACATAGTCTCCGAAGTCTCAGATATTGCCCTTTCGGAATCCCTCTGATCAGGGGTCTGGGATGTGCACTGTTGGCCATGAGCAGGGAGTTTCTGGAGTTTTCTTTCCTAAACATCTTAGTTTGAATTCTAAGATCAGAATCTATGTATAAATGTAGGTCAAGATAGTCAATCTCGCTTTCATGTATATTTGAGGTGAATTTGAGGTTAAAGACATTGTCGTTCAGATATACAAGAAATTTGTGAAAGATAGGGGTGCTACCAGACCAAATAATTAATAAGTCGTCTATATAGCGACGATAATAAATAATATATTGTCTAAATGGGTTAGCATCACCAAAAATAAAAGTGGTTTCCCAAAAGCCCATGAATAAATTGGCATATGACACAGCTTAAAATACATGCTCATATGACCAGACACATGTTTAATTGAGACTTCAATCAAGTCATTTCCACACACAGCTGAGCCCTGAGGATTGGGATCATTTCCCATACACACAGCTAAAATCGGCATAAGTCACTATAGCAGTCAATGGCCAACCTACAAAAAAAAATCAAGCACAACAATATACACTAATTAAAGAATTACACAAACACCTATACAGCACAAGAATAAAAGAACTAAAAAGCCTCACTTACACATCAATAAAATTATTCTTACACCAAAATCGCAAAAGAATACAAATTATCCCCAAATACTGGAATATAATAAAATAAACACCTAACCAACAAAGCAATTCAAGAAATTATACCACTAACCAATCCTAAAATGTAATAAAAACAAGCCACCCAAATACCAAAACATTTATATATAAAATTCTGGAGGTTTCCTCCAGGAAGGAAAATTTGTTAAAATTGTCTCACCCTCTAGCTCAGTGGTTTTCGGCTTTGTTTTGGTTGAGGAACCCTAGACTTGTGAAATTCTGGGGAATGCATATGTGTGCTTACTGGCATTGTGTCTGTATACTGTGTGTGAAATATGCCAGTCCTGCTGGGATCTACAGGTACTCTTACTGTAGATCTCTGTATATTTATACAATTTATCTAACATTTGAGTGGATATACCTCATAACCAGTCACTACCTGTTCTGAAGGGTTCAGCAGGAATTATAGAGTTGGATCTCAATTACCCAACTATTTACATCTAGACCGAACCTTATTAGCATATACCAGTGAACCTCGCTTTATTTTTTCATTATTTTATTATATCAGTTATTAAACTAACCCCTTTTTAGTCACCGTTAATTGTATCCTTCACTGAAACCATATTTGATGTCTGTCGTAATAGGTGTGCATATCTTAGTTTAATGAATTGGGGGTATTCTCACTTAGTATATATATGTATGTATATATATATATATATATATATATATTAAAAAATGAATAGATGATACCGTTCTGTGGCTAACGAAATGCTTTTATTTGTGCGAGCTTTCGAGATACACTGATCTCTTCTTCCGGCGATGTTACATTGAATAAAGCAGGCAAGGAGTTTACTCAAAAACAGTGCATCTTGGAATGGGATTAGAGCCCATCCCTCCCCCCAGTGTAGTGTGCGATTTATAACTTGAGTTGTTAAATAGTCCCTGAATGTGAGGGATGTAACAGTCTGTGTAAGTATGTAAATAGTATACTCTAGGGAAGGGGGAAGAGAAAGCGCCTCAGCGAAACGTGCGTCAGGTGGGAGGCGGCTACAGGACTGACGTCATGACGCTCACATGCCGGTTAGAGGGTGAGAGGCACTGCTAAGTGCCGGTTTGCTTGCTAGGAGGTACCTCGAGTGGTTAACTGGTAATGTATACACTTAACCAAAGGATTGTACACTCTATGAGCATTTTGTGTAAACTGCAGCATTACTGAGCC